>NC_060900.1:10456165-10756165 GCF_014805685.1 Silurus meridionalis
CCAAATTAACACTGGGTGATGTAGAAGCCCAATAGCTTCTATTGACTGCTATGATGAAAAATGTCTAGCTCTCCAAAAATCCAAATATATTGCAACTTTGCAACAAGGAAAGCGGTTGTCTGTAACATTCACATCGCATATACAGTCACCTGAGAAGCATAGAACATAAAAAAAAAGTCAAACATAACTTCCCTTGGTTACTGAATAGTCCAATACTATATTATTTTGGCATACTGAAAAAGAAAATTGCTCCCAACCTCTTTTAAACATTGAGAATGTTTTAGGAATATCCTCTTGCTTCAAATCTTCTCTGCATTCCTAACTTCAGATCAGAAGTGGAATTAATGTTGGCTATGTGGGCCTTGTTTTGCTTTAAAAAAAGTTTATTCTAGAAGTTCCTTAACAGTAAATTAGACAGTAACGCAGTAAACTAGAATTGTAGCCAAATGAGCAATAATCATATATTTCACAAGCTACACATGCACAGTGTAGTTAAACATAGACTACACATTAATTATGAAGCTAGCTGCCAAATCAAATCTTTACAAAATGTACTCTTATTTAATTTTGTAGATGTAAATGTCACAGAACACTAGTAGTTAATCAGTCATCATTAAATACTTCTGACCTACTGTGAATACAAAATTCTTGTATTTATTAAAATAATCATCTTATGAAATTTATCTGTTTCCAGGTTTAGGTTTAGTGCGAAGTTGAATCATTCACAGTGAGCATTTACAAAATCTACATAAATGGCCAAATGTTTTATTTTACCAAGAGTGTACCAATCTTATAGATGATGTAATCAGAGCATAACATAAGCTTTAAATCAGCTGTTTAATTAATTGGGACTAATCTCTTAAATCTCTATGATACATTATGTATATGTAAGATGGGCATCACTTTTGCTTTCCAGAACATATATAAATATGATTAACTCATTTATTAACTGCTGTTAATGTGATTGTATGAGACCAAGTAAAAAAAAACATATTAATTTCACTGTCAAGTTGCCTCACACTACTTGGTACATGCATACAGTAAATACACTGATACATGCATACCTTATGTCCACTCAACCAAATACCCAAACACAACCAGTGATGTAATTGCAGGCTAATAAAAGAAAACAGCATAGTTCATGAAAGAAGAAATCACAATACTTGAAAGAAATAAGATTAACAGTGAAAAATTATGTACTGTAACTCTCTAATCTGCTCAAATAAAATTAGCTAAAAAATCTACTGTAATGTAATATTCAAACTCCTAGAATGGTTATTACATTAATATTATGTAATCACCTGGGAACTTACAGGAAATTGCAGCAAAAATTGCAAAAAAAAGCTCAATACAAAAGATAATTTGTCTTGCATAATTAATTATTGTTAATAGTAAATGGAAGACAATAGAAAGACTAAATGTAAATAGGTTTTCTATATAAAAATATTCACCATAACTGAACTTTATCAAAATGCTCAGGTTGTAAAATGTATTACTTATGATTGCATTTTTCCATTTGCTGATAACTCACCCCTCACCCCCTTTCTCACCTCTGCTCCTAAGGCCATAAAATAAAATTTCCTCACACCCACTACTAGCAACTGTTAATCAGCAGGAAATGCAATGCCAAGTACTGGAAAGTCGGTTGACTTATAGTAGCAGCAGGTCATGCATAAAGGACACAAGTGCAAGTGAACAGGAATTTTGGATAAACTAAGCACTCAGAGTGTATGCAGAATTATGAGCCCTTCCTGACCGCCTCTAGAATAATTTAAGAAAAACCTTTTCATGATGTTCTCCCTGCTCTGGCCTTTTTCTTGGCCTTTTTGAGAAATCATATGTACCACTGGAGGATGTCTTTAAGATATATTGTTGTTTGTTTTGTCGCCGGGCTCACCATCTGTGCCATTCCAATAGATGAAGGCTGGGGTGGTGTCTGAACATGGGGGTCTGCCCATGCCCCCTCTACTAAAACTCAGCCTGGTCATTAGTCAAATTGCCTAATGAAAGAGAATACAAATGGCCCCCTGCCCTGACAGGAGGAGTTTTGGAGGTGTCAGGAATTCTGACCCATACTATGAGAACAGATGATGGCTTATTGCTATTTTTGGCTTTTTTTAATGACTCTGATACTGGTTTCACTGTTTTGGTCCTTTTGTTCCCTTCCTAATCTTTTTCCTTCTTATTTTTCCCTATTGTTATCAAGAACCAGTTAATTCATTTGCATTTACGATGTTTTGTTCTTGGTTAATAAACAGTGGCAGGAAAGATTGCTTACAATCTCCAAACCGATTAAATGTGCAAGCCAGTGCGTAGGTTTACATATGGAATGAAACATAAATAAAGATAAATATAACCTACAATATGTGTTTATTATGAAAAAATGAAAAGTCTATAAATAAATGTTACATACAAAATAGTAAAAAATGTAGGGATATTGAATAAAATTAGAGAGGATGGAAAGTTTACTAATAGTTAATGGGAGAGGAGAGGTGTTCTTTTTCCATCTGGATCATAAGCAGCCTTTGAAATATGCTAGTGAGTTGAGCACCAGCATCTAGTACCACTTGGTCTTGCTCTATCAGTCTAAGTCCTAAACAAAGAAAGTGCAAATAGCACCTCCTAAACTGTGTCAAGTAGCAAACAGGCAGCTAAAGAATGTTTGAGAGCTCCTTAATTCCTGTCTTTCATACACTAGCTCCACATTAGAAACCAGGTTGGACTACTGAATTGCACATTTTAAAATTTCGAAAGCAATAGATAGAGATAGTCTAATGAGCACATGCTTAATTTTTTTTACATAAAAAAGTTAACAGTGAGTTACACAGTACTTATAAGTCAACATAAACATCATACACATGAAGAATACAATTGCACTGATGAGCTACAGCTGTGTGTGTGTGTGTGTGTGTGTGTGTGTGTGTGTGTGTGTGTGTGTGGCTGTGGCACTAAGGCCTAAGATTTTTAGAATAAATGGGCTAGGCCTCCAGAGTGCACACAAGCTGCAGAGCTGCCATTAAATTGCCTGCGCCGGATGGGCTGCAGCAGAAGGCACAATTACAATAAATCCCCATCTTAATTAGCAGTTCCATGGGCAAGCTAAGTTGTCATGATGGAGCTAAGAGGAATGGAAGAAATGTTCTAACAAATGCAACAGAGATAGAGTGACAACTGGAATAACGAGTCATGTATTTAGTCTTCAATTCACGGTATGATCTATTCTTTTGGTGAAGTAGTGTGGCTTTATTTCAACCATGAAGAACCCTCCCCCACTACACTGAACAGTAAACACAATAGAATCTTGTTGGAAAGGCTCAGTGATTATATAGCGATTATTTCGTGTGGGTAAACAGCCACAAGGGCCTTTTTGGGAGCCACTGGTCCAGCCATTTATTATTTCCTAAAACTATTCCACCAATGTCTTGCTGCTATTTCTAATTAACAAAATAAGTCTGTATTATCTATATTTAAAAAAAAAAAAGTTATTCTGTTTATATAGTTTATATAGTTTACACATCGTATATTATTTTCTTGGACAATTTCAAGCAACATTTGAAATTAAACTGTAATTGCTTTTCCAAAGGATTGTATTACAGAGTATAAATATGCTTTAGTAATATGTTTAATAATCTAAGACCTGCTATGTTACATATTAGGGGTATTAATTAATTAGAAATTCAAAAACAAAAAATTTTTTTAAACAAGGTTCTGTGGAAGGAGATCCAAAAAAGGGTTTTATGGAACCCTAGCTATTTCTTTAAAGCATAAAGTGCTGATATAAACATGACAGAGAGAGAGAGAGAGAGAGAGAGAGAGCCTTTACTTTGTAAAATAATATCAGGAATTGTATTGGGAATGTTGAGAGGTTCACTTGCTCCTCGTCTGATGGCTTCATTTTCCAGAATCTCATTGTAAGGCTAAATCACACTATATACAGTATTAGGAGCTCATTAATTACCAACTTAACGAGTCAGCGGACCCATTAAATGGTCTTTAATGGCATATTTGGTCATAAATCTCTTTAAAATATATTTAATAGCTGGAATTCAGGGAAATATTTTTATCAAGTTCTAATTAGATGTGTGATAACAAAGGTCATTGAACATGAGGGCAATGAGAAGACTAAGATGCGTCTTCCATCTGAGTGTGCACATGTTTGATAGGCTAGAGACTAATGCAAGAACATATCTTATACTGCTCTAGTAGATGAACAGACTGACACATAAAAGTACAGACTGCAAAAAGGCCTAAAAAACAACAAGCTTTTATTGCTCTCAAAGCGCAAGTTTTTAACCTTACTAAAACAACACAATTCCAAAGAAGTTGTGATGCTGTGTAAAATGTGAATAAAAATAGAATGCAATGATTTGCAAATCTCATAAACCTATATGTTTTATTCCCAATAGATTATAGTAACCAACCATATTAAATGTTTAAATTGAGGACATGTATCAATTTAAGGAAAAAATTATAATTTCACATATGAGGCTGCAGCTTATGAAAATTGGACAAGTCCATATTTACCACCTTACCACTTTTTACCAACATGCTAGATGGCCCCTCCTGTTCAGTCAGGACGAAGCAGTGTCCATGGTTTCAAAAAAGAATTAAAATGTACAATTAGTGAATGATATGCTGCCATCATATATGTAGGTTTGTTTAGAATTTTATTTTTCTCTTAATTATTTTTTTTTTTTTACTAAGCTCATATGCAAAGCAAGTCCTCTCTTTCTCGAGATTTTGATTAATTTTTTTTCAAGTTTCAAGTTGTGGCCTTGAACATAATAATGAAACACATAACAGCTTTAGAAACATTTGCCAACAGTGGGAATCATGGAACATTTTAAGCTCTTATGTATTCTCCCCTAGCTGTCTTTGCACTTACCATGAAAATAAATCATTACCATGTTTTTGGGAAAAAACACACTATATACTGTATAGTTTTTCATGCCCTGTCAGCATTTGTCTACTTTGTAGATGGTAAGAGCAGTTTGATGGCAGCAAACTGCAGGGGCAAAATTATTTTATATAATATATAATAATAGGCTTCCCCAGCAGAGTAAATCTCATGGGATTGAGACATCCGAAGATTATTGTCATAAATAAAATACTATGATCTTAGAAGCTTTAATACTCTTACAAGCAATCGAACTTTAATTCAAAACATGATACAAAACTTCCTAATAAAAGTCCTGGCCCCAAAATAAGCTTTTTTTTCCCCCTCTGTGGTAGTCAATCAAAATGTGAGTATTCAGAGGCAGGAGGGAAAAAAGAGGAAGTCATTTTGCATAATCAGTGCACACCATCTGGAACAATTAACAGAATTCCACAGAACTCAGAGGATCAGTCATATTGGCTTATTAAAGATCCCAAATTATTCAAGCAATAAATCTGTAGAAGCATACAGCAGCCTAACATCACTATTTTAAATATGCTTGAATGTTCGATAAGGCTAAAAAAATATATTAATATATGCAAATTGCATCAAGCATTTAAAAAGCCACCCCCTGACAGTCTCTGTTCCCCTTTTTTTGTATCTTATTATGAACCTTTATGTTTTATTCATATACCAGCTCACCTGCCATTTCATAAGCTTTAATATTATGAGGGTATTATTAAAGATAATAAATTGATGCTTTAATTGGAAAGCTTTGTTGCATTTTGCAATTATTTAGAGAAAATTACAGGTTGATGTACATACTTTAATAAGGTCTAATATGTATAATATTGGTTAGTGAAAATCCAAAGTCACTGTCCCTTTTTTAGCTTGACATTTTACAAAGCTAATATAATTTTGAATCACATCCTTCCATCTCTTTCACAATCTTAAATGACCTGACCATCTTCTCTGACAATTAAACATTTGAATGGATTGGGATATAATATTGTTCTGTATTAGGTTAGGTGAGTGGTAATGATAATGACATATCTTCTGTTTTATCATTATTTCTGATGATTTGTCATACACTATATTCTTAGAAAATCACGTGCTAAACAGTGCAAAAACTTTATTAAGAGACATATTCTGCAGAATTCACTACAAGATGTGGAATGGTTGGCAGATAAGCCTGTCCAGTTTCTTTTCAGAGACTGCAACCAAACAAAGTAGTGGCTGTAGATGTAGTGCAAATCCCATTTCCCTGAAATGAGCCAAGCCTGTCAAGAGAGTGAAGGTTGCAAAATCAATGTGGATTAGTTTTTAATATTCTGGTAATAAATGTCAAAGTGTCTGTGCCTTCCACACGTAATATGGCTGACTATGATAGACTCATATTGATGTTCCTCCTCTAGATTGGGCTTTTTGTGTTTGTTTGCCTTTTTGGTTGTTTTATCGAGAAGTGACGGCAGGTTTAATCGAGGAAGCAGGCAATTCATCAATCCTAAAGGAGCTAGTGTTGCTACCCTGACAGGGTGCACATGGTTTTAGACCAACCTGAACCTGGCCAGCTGTCAACACACACTCACTCACACACATACACACACACACACACACACACACACACACACACACACACACACACACACACAGAGCCCCTCACAACTAAAGTGAATCCAGCAGTCTCTGAACCCCAGACTTGGTCTTTAGAATATTGCTTTATTTATCAAGAATCATTACTAAGATAGAGGATGCTAAGTAGCTAAGTATAGAAAAAATTAAAAGGACAATCACTGTTTATATTGGTCATACATCTGCAGTGATTTGTTATGTGAACACAAGTAGTGTAGAATAGTAGAGTAATATATATATATATATATATATATATATATATATATATATATATATATATATATATATATATATACACACAGTATATATATATATATATATATATATATATATATACATGCAACAATCAAGTAATTGTAAAAAAGAAAGATTTCCAGCAAAGCAATATTACCGATCACAGCCTCTCCACTCTCTCCCACCATGTCACAAAAGCAATGTTAAAAACAGTAACTGGGATTAAGACTAAATAAGAATATGTGATAATGAGAAGACTGCAAACATACCAATTTAAATACTTTACTATACAAAGCTGTAAATGTGTAATTTCACTGAAAGAATATAATGTTTGTTTTTACAAAGGTTCTATAACTGAAAGGATGATAACTATCTTTCAGGACAGTTAAATTCTCAGTTTACTAGAGAACAGATTATGATCACCACTTGGGGTCTCTCTATTACCAGAGAAGACACATAACCATCTTATCTGCACACAACTCAAAGCCCTCACTCAGTACAGCAAAACACAGAAGACCGCCAGTGAATGTAGGAGGTCGACAGGACCTCTTCATGAATCTCTTATCTTGTATGTCTCAGTGTTGAATATTTAATCACACCAGTGCTTAATGTATGTCAATATAACAGCCATGTGATGAGTAATTACAGACAGCTGGTAAATGCTCTCAGGTGGCTAGAGTAGCTTTCTGTGGGAAGTCTGTGCTCACTCTTTCAAATGATTGTGCCATTTGTTAATTCCAGCATATGCTACATATGGAGTAAATGCTGTACATTTCCTTGTTATAGAGTCATTTGAACAGAAGCTAACAGAAATTCACTATTTTCAGCATTATGATTGACTCAATCTGTTCGAAATTTTTTGAATTGCTTGTACTCATCAGAGCATTTATCAATCTCATCATCATCAGCATTTAATATCTCATATTTAAAAATATTTGTTGTGGATTCACAGAAAATTAATATTGTTTGTGCTGTTAAGGTATGGCATAATAACTGGCACCAACAAAAAAAGTATAGCATAAATGATGCACCCCATCTAAAGGTAGATGTAAGATACCATACAACCTCCACTAGTTTCCTCAAAATAGTGATGTTACATTTGTTCCCCTTTGTGCAGAGAAGATGAGCATCTATCTATATCTAGATAAATCATTGTGCTATAATGCTTCAGTGAAAACCAGTTGAATAGTGTGTGTAAAAAGTTAAATGTTAATAAGATTATCTTCTACTTTCATAACCAGTGTTTAAATAGCAGCTGATGCAGACAAGTATTTTGAAATAAGTTTTTGTCCTTTAATATAAATGCATCAAGCAAACACTTAGTAAAAAGTTGCTGTGAGCTATACACATTTCTGTTAAGCAAAACTGAGTGACTTCAGACATGAGTTTGCTGTCCATGTATCGTTATTAAGAAAAAATAAATACAAATTACATTATCATTACACATAACTGAAATAACTAAATAATTATGGTAGATTAGTACATTTACAAGGAAGTGATAATGAAGTTTTTCATTAAAAATTATATGCATTTGTATGACTTGGATAGAAATTCATGTACATTATAAAAATGTATCTAGTTCTGGTCTGTTAACCTTTCTGATGAGGAAAAAGTTGAGGGTAATAGGAATTGCTCATTAAAAATAGCATATGCAACCTAGACATAAAAAACAAATTAACTATAAAAAAAAAAAAAGACCGGTGCACACATTTCATGATTACATTGAAATGAAAGACCTTTTGGGGTTTGTTCTGAATTGTACCAGCTGTTTGTAACCTACTGTAAATATTCTGCCGATCCCCAACCCCCCACCCCGCTTCTGAGTGTCTAGAAGAGGTTGTCATGGAGTCAATGACACTAACAGTACATTCTGAGCCCAGTGTGGTTCCACACATTCACACTTAACCAGCAGGCCAAAAAGCAGGCTCTTTCTGTCATATCTGCACATGCACACAGATAACTACAAAACTCACATTATCACCTCATCAACATTGAGACATTTTTTTGGAAGACGGGTTTTTAATCCCTTCATTACTCGTCTTGAGACATGTCAAGGTAAAGCTGTTTTGATGGTTTTGAGTAGCCCAACAACTCTTTATTTATATAATTTGTTAGATGTCATTATGTGCTTGAATGTTGGAAAAATATGTAAACCTTAGTATATTATTAATTCAAAGACACTTAATAATTCTATGTGGCTACTATGTACACTGAAATAAAAAAATATTTTGTCCTTTAGTAAATGTAACATGAATTAATCAAGCTCTTTTCATTGATTATAATGTTTTTGAATCTACTTAAAAAAATGATTTTATCCAAAGTATATTGTCTGTAATTAAAACAAGCCACTTCCATTCATTTAACAGTAAATATACAAGAATATGAAGACCTAAATTCTGACACACATGCTTGACATCTCTTTACCACCATTGCATGTTCCTTATCAGGAATTGTTCTTTCTATCATGACCTGTGGACTTCCAGTAAAAAAAATACATTTTGGATTTTGGTAAGGAAACTCTTAAATGTTAAACAAATAGTCATGGCTTAAGTGTACTCAAATGTAAGTTAAGCTAATGTTAGAGCTACACATTATCATTATCTTGTTGTGAAGAGAATAAGGAGTCGGCCGCCTCCACCAAATCTCGGGCTACCTCCAGTCAATTGACAAAACACCTATTTCTACCAACAAATTCTTGTGTATATTTCTCCACACCGGTGAAGAAGCGATACAGCTGCTAATTTTATCAACTGTGGTCAACTCAGAAGTGAATAACATGATAGTGCTTGAGATATTATGCTATTTCTTGTTTTAACAAGAAAGGTGACAGACAGGAGCAGAGACAAAAAAAAGTCAATACAAGTTTCCAAATCATCTGGAGTTTATTAACGCAGTCAGCATTTATATGATTATAATTTTACTTTTAATTGGGCTTTCTAGATTTCGAATGAACAGAAAGCCACAGTTTTTTATCCATAGTGGGTGAACAAATAAAAACCGAGAAGGGTTTGGTAAGTTAACTTTGTGCACTGCGACTCTGCAGCAACTTGCTGATTTGGTGAGACAGACCTCTACAAACTACAGACTACAGATATAATTATTTGAGCTCTTAATGTGTGCTGTTTGTTTAATGCAAGATATATTAATATGGTTAGTCTTTCTATTGTTAGCTTTATTAAGGGACTATTATGACACCAAACAGCAGTGTGGGCAAGCTGGTTACAAATTGTTGTCAGATTATAATGTACTAATAATGTATTTATGTATCTTTAAATTTCTGGTCATTGTAATTAATTTATTCGTATTCTTGTTTTTTAACCTTTTAGCCTTCAGTGCCTCGCCTGCACAACCTGATATCCCATTGTTCTCAGGTGTTAATGTTCAACAATAGATTAAATGAAAAGGGACAAAAAAAATGACAAGCTAAAAATTATTCTAAAGGTCTAAGCCGAACGAATGTATTTGCTGAATTTGTATAGGTAGTAAACAACAACAACATGCATGAAAAAATGCAGTACTTACATTATTATTGGAGTGATTGTGATAGAAGGGTATCTGCAAGAGTTAAAGGGAAAGTTTATAGGACTGTGGTGAGACCTGCGATGTTGTTTGGTTTAGAGACAGTAGCATTGAGTAAAAGACCGGAGGCGGAGCTGGAGGTAGCAGAGATAAAGATGTTAAGGTTTTATTGGAAGTGATGAGGATGGACAGGATTAGAAATGAGTTTATTAGAGGGTCAGCGCATGTAGGACGTTTTGGAGACAAGGTGAGGGAGGTGAGATTGAGATGGTTTGGACATGTGCAGAGGAGGGACATGGGGTATATTGGTAGGAGAATGCTGAGGATGGAGCCACCAGGAAGGAGGAAAAGAGGAAGGCCAAGGAGGAGGTTTATGGACGTGGTAAGGAATGCAGGTAGTTGTTTTGAAAGAGGCAGATGTAGAGGACAGGGGGGTATGGAGATGGATGATTCGCTGTGGCAACCCCTAATGGGAGAAGCCAAAAGAAGAAGAAGAAGACTATTATTATTATTGAAAAACAAGTCAAAAACGCATCCACTGCTGCAAATCCGGGTTTATTTGGAAAGACAAGAGTCCACTAAACAACATGCCGTAAAGCATTTTTGCTCCAACCAATCAATAGTGTTGTAATTTAGATGGTTATCCTTTTGTTCATGTCACAGTACTTGTGTATTGTTTATATATGTATAAGAATAACTTTCAACATAAAAACTACATCTTGGTGGTAAAAAAAAAAGTGGCTGGTAGAGATATTAGTCTCTATGCAGGTATCAGATATTAGTTTTATCTTTCTGAATTAAGAGCCTCTCATGGTTATCAGCCCACAGTAATAGCAAATAACTCGTGATTTTTATTGAACTGCAAAAACTAGTGGGTGAAATATGTTTCTTTTTTATAATAATTTGTTGTTTATTTTGTGCTTTAATCGTTGTTATTCTACACAGGAAAGTGATGTCAACTGTAAAAGAGCTGCTGTCCTCAGGGCATATTGTCTCTACCTGGGTGAAGATGACAGACATCTTTTTCGGGAATATATAGTAAGTGTAACTGCATTTTTTATGTCTTTTTTTGCATTTTTAGGTATTGTATCTAATATTATTGAAAATGATTGAAAATGATTAAATTAAATGATTTTAATGCTGTTTACCCAGTTGTTATTACAAATGCATGTTAACATTAAAAAAAAAAAGATAATAAAGCTCATACATTTTGCTCACTAAATGAATGTTACTAGCAGTAGAATTGCAGCATCTGTCAGTGTCTACACTGGATCTCTACAGCTACAGAACCTCTTTTAGCTCCATGCCCAACACAAGTCAGAATTCAGCCAGAATTATGTACTATAAATGCAATGTACAGTGTAGAATGATATGTGCAGCATACACCAATTGCAATATACCAGTTGTTTGTGTACCATAAATGAAAAGGGGACCTGCGGCTTATAGACAGGTGCGTCATATTTATGTTCAAAATAAAAATCTTTGTAAAATTCAGTGGGTGCGGCTTATATTTGGGTGCACTTAATAGTCTGGAAATTACAGTATGTTGTATTCTGAATAAAATGTTGAAATTTGAAACTTCCACATCATTGCATTCCTTTTTTATTCACAATTTGTTCAGTGTCCCAACTTTATTGGAATCGGGTTTGTAAGTAGAAGTACAGATACTCATGTTTAAAAAATACTTGGGTAAAAGTTGAAGTACTGACTACTTTTTTTACTCAAGTTAAAATAAAGAAGTTTGGGCTTCCACATGTACTTAAGTTAAAAGTAGCCATTACTACTACCTGTTTTAGTAGTTTCACGCTGGTAACTGGACGCCATGTCATATTAATATTAGGACTGTCAATTGATTAAAATGTTTAATTGCGCTGTTCTAAATATACCTCAATTTGATACTTTCCAATTTTTTTAATACTCTAATCAACATGACCATGGACAAATATTGATGCTTTTTGCAAATGCATGTTTATCATCCGTGAAACCAAACACAACATAGAGCATGAAGACAAAATATTCTTGTAAACATTAAAAGAAATTATGTTGTTTTACATCAGTACATAAAACGGAACGTTTTTGCTTTGTTTTCACACGGACAGTTAATGAGGTGAGACCGGAGATACTGCACCTCTTATAACTTTCATACAGATTACATAATCAGAGAATGTTTGTATTTGATGTGAATTGGTTTATTTAAAAGTAGATTTTTCGAGCTTTCTATGAATATGTTTATTATGTCTGTGAAGAAAATATTCACTGAGATCCAGGGTTTTTTATTTTGTTTATTTCTGTGTCTGTGAAAAAAAAAGAGGAGACACAGACAGCAGAAAGCGCACCCTGTCTGTTTTCTTTATTTTACAAAAGCGCAACATTTTGTTGTTATTATAAGTGTGTTCAAATAAAAGTAGACCCTTTACATATTTGAATTATGTGTTGTTCTTATCTCAAAAAAGTAAGAAATTTATGAGGCGTTATGAGGAAAAAAATGCCACAAAATGCTCGCGTTTATCCGACCCCCAGAGGGATGGGGATTTTGGTGCTGATTTGAGATTAACTCATAAAAAGAAAATTTTTATGTACGTTTATTTATTTATTTTTATATCTAAGGAAAGAAAAATTGTAAATAAATGTGTGTTGCACTGAAGGTTCTTCATTTATTTATTTATTTATTTAATTTTCTGAAAAAATGGTCAAACAGAAATGCGCGCTGCATTAATCGTGCGTTAATAAAACCAGTGTCATTAAAATGAATTTGCATTTTGACAGCCTTAATTAATATATTAATACAAAAACTAATTTAATTTTGTTACCTAATAAATGTATCCAGGCTGAACATCCACCATATAGAACACACGCAGAGAAAAGATGATGATCAGATGATCAGGAATGTCTCTGTTCTCAGTCATGTTTACGTCGCTGACTCCCTTTGTCTCATCCACGTTAACCCCATCCTTCTTGTTGCCTTCTGCCTGCTCATTGTTAGCTTTGTAAACTAGTCTGTGGTGTGTGCGGGCTAGGAAATGATACACCAGTGGCAGAGGTGGCAAAAGTACACACATCCATTACTTAAGTAGAAGGACAGATACTCATGTTTTAAAATACTTGGGTAAAGGTTGAAGTACTGATTATACCTTTTTACTTAAGTGAAAGTGAAGAAGTCTTGGCTCTGACATGTACTTAAGTAAAAAGTAGTTATTACTTTTACCTGTTTTAGCTGTTAACTGGACCTCACATCATATTAATATTTGACAGACAGACAGACAGACAGACAGACAGACAGACAGACAGACAGACAGACAGACAGATAGATAGATAGATAGATAGATAGATAGAAAGAAAGAACATTGTCATTGCATAGTACAGGTACACAGCAACGAAATGCAGTTTGGCATCTACCAGAAGTGCAAAAAGTAGCAATCGTGCAAATAGTGTAGATAAATATGTAGCAAATGTACAGCATGTGATATATATGTAAGCATATGTACAGTGATTAAATATAAAGGCTATAACAGTGCAAAAATGTGTGGACATCATTAAGAGCCTTATATATACTGAATATATATAATCATAGACATTTTACAGATTTTACAGATTTGAATGATGTATTGTTTTTCTCTGTATGATCTATAAAGACAGTAATTTATGTTCGTGTCGCCATTATGAGGGAAAAACCCACAAAACGCCACCCAGAGGGTTAATTGTGTGAATCATGGCAGATTTGGTGTTTGATTTGAGACTTTGTGCAAAAATAAAACAAAAGTTTAAAAATATTTTTCGGTGGAGTTTATTTATTTATTTTATATCTAAGTAAAGAAGGGATGTTGTGAATAAGTGTATGTTTTGCTAGAGGTTTTAATTTTGCCTCTTTTATATTTAGTTATTTATTTATGTATTTATACTTTTTATAAAAATGGTAAAAACAGAAATGCGCGCTGAATTGATAGCGTGTTAATAACATCTAGTGCCGTTTACAATAATTTTAATTTTGACAGCCAAATATATAAATATAAATACAAAACTAATTAAAAATGTTACCTAATGAATGTATCCAGGCTGAAGATCCACATATAGAACACAAGCAGAGAAAAGATGATGATGATCACGAATGTGTCTGTTCTCAGTCATGTTTACATCACCGACTCCCTCGGTCTCATCCACGTTAACCCCAAACTTCTTACTGCCTTCTGCCTGCTCATTCTTATCTTCATAAAGAGTGAGAGTCAGGACTTTATACACCAGCGGATTGAAAAAGACGCGCAGTAACAGGAAATCGGTTGTTCGGCAGAAATCGGCGCGCAGTGAAAATAAAAAATATATATTTCACCAAATTAATGGATTAAAGCTAAAGTAACGAGCCGGTTTTGAAAATGTAAGAAGTAAAAAGTACAGATATTTCTGTAAAAATGTAATGAGTAAAAGTAAAAAGTTGTCTAAAAAATAAATAGTGGAGTAAAGTACTGATACCAGAAAAATCTACTTAAGTACAGTGACAAAGTATTTGTACTCTGTTACTTCCCACCTTTGACCAGTGGTAGATTGAAAAAGCTGCACAATGACAAGAAATAGGCAGAGGGTCTGAAAACGGCACACAATGAGAAGATAGATTAAAATAGATTAAAACCAGAGTAACAAGCCTGTTTTGAAAATGTAAGAGGTAGAAAGTTTAGATATTTGTGTAAAAATTTAATGAGTAAAAGTAAAAATTGTCAGAAAAATAAATAGTGTAGTAAAGTACTGATACCAAAAAAATATATACTTTGTTACTTCCCACCTCTGCCCTGCACCATAGCTATGCATTGGAAACATGTGTGATCTTTCTGATTGAGCTATAAGAATTAGATCAATTAAAAAAAAAAAACACGTTTTCCTTATTGTCTTACAGAACATTGAAACTGCAAAACCTCCAGACAGACCTGCAAAAGACCTCAACAAGGTCAACAAAGTAGGTGAGAAGTTGGACATTATGAATTCATTGGCATTTTTGTTGAAGGTGTAATAATCATGAACAACATTGGCCTTTCAGCCCAAGCTTGTGCACTGATGCTAGGAATCATCTATGCACTGAACTTATCTTAAATATTACTACGAGTTTGTTCAAAAAGTGCTCTTGCAAATGGATGGTGGAAAAGCTTTTCCCAAAGTTATTGGAATAAAAAACAAAATCTATAGTCTGTAGGACTTGCAGTATATGTAATCACTGTTGATCTGCATTGCTCTTTTCCTTTGTTTTTTTTTGTTTTTTGAGTAAAAACATAATTTTTTTTGTTTTAATTTTTTTTTTAGGTTGGAAGTCTTTATTCATTGTTCATTATTTCATTCATTGTTGATTCATCAGTCACTCATTTTCTTGATTAATCTTGATTAGTGTGTCATAGTCCTCTGGGTAATTTTTTAGTCAAAATAGGGTACTGTTGAATAATTAGTTGCCTGAATGTGCTAATGTAAAAAAAGTATGTATTAAATTTATTGGACTAGAAACATTTTGACAATGAGATTGTTGATGGGGTGATCCTCTTGGAAAGTATTGGCTCTGCAGTCCAACTGTATGTGTTGTTGCCCAGAAAGCTAAAATATTAAGTTGCAAATTGGTGGCGAAAAGGTTTTGGACTTTTTTTTTTTGTCTAAAGTTCATATTCATTTCTGCATTTTTTTATTGATATATGTGTCAATAAAGTTTTTTTTAATTAATATTTAGATTCATTTCTTGTTGAATATTATATTAAAAAAAAAACTGTAAAAAAAAAAATTGTCATTTCAAAAATGGGTATGACTTTCTGATCAGGCATTTGTTGAGACCAGTTAAATATATTGTTAGTTTTTATTGAATTTGATTATGTATTAATTAAACATTTTAATAGCTCTAAATTGAAAACAACAAATTTTGTAAGGATGACACAATGTATACAACAGCTTAGTTAGAAATAGTAAGGAAATTAGAGTAACATACACGCAAAATATTACAGCTAAAACTGTTTAAAATAATTATACTCAAAAACATCGTAAGTCAAGTATAGTCAACTTAAAAATAATATATGTGGATTAAAAAAAAACAGTTCAATGTGCTTTTAAACTAAACACATTAAATTAATAAAATTTATATGAGGATCAATAAAACAAGTAATTGACAGGCTGTGATCTTTATAAACTGAAGCCTGCAAGATTTTTTTTTGCAATGGTGCTGACTGTTCATTTAAATCAGCATTTGCCCATGTTTGGTCTGGCCAAATAGTGAATCTTTAAAAGGTTGGCATCAATCATATGAAACCAATTGTCACATTTAATGAAGACATCTCTTCATTTGCAAAGGTTGACTCAGGTGCAAAGGGAAAAAGCAAGGGAACATGACTTTTATTGAGTCAAGAATTCAAGCTAAAGGGAGAGTTTCTGTATTACTTCTGAAATAGGTGCTGACCACCTCAGCAGTTGAAGACAACAAACAAAAAAACTGAAAATCAGACAAAAATAAATAAATAAAAAAAAAAAATTATAATAAAAATAATAATAATAATAATATTTATTGTAAAAGATTTTTTTTGCATATAAATACATGTAATGTTTGAACTGAAATGGCACCCAGTCAATAGATTGTGCATTAAGATTTTATTTAAAAAAAAAAAAAAAAAAAACTGTTAAATGGCAATTGAGCAGATGTCTAATTGCAGACTAAAATGGACAATTTATATGTGTGTTATCGAATTAAACCCTTCAATGAATACAGGGTATTGTCTATAATATGAATAATCTATAAAATTACATTTGGCAACCTAATGTGAATCAGATTTTATATGCCAATGCTTTCCATCATGAATTTTTATGTTAACTGGAACTATATTTTGAAAGTAATATTTACTAGTTATATTCATGAATATCTTTAAATACCAGACAAATCATGTTTAATGTGTGTGAAATCATATTATTAAATTAAATCAGATTAAATCACATTATCAATCCCTAAATTACACATAGCTTTTACTGGTCCCTTTTACCAGACTACAGGCAAAAGTATGACTTTGTGTAGAACATCTGTCATAGTTTGGACAGATACGCAAAATCCTTTAGAATGAGAAGACAAGGATAAAAATATCAGTGTAAAAGAATGTGGGCTGAGATAGAGGACTGTGGAGGCTGGTGTTTTGACACTCATTTGAGTTCCTCCATGACAACACCTCAACATGCAACTCAGAGCTGGTGGCTCACAGTGTGTAGACAGCTCCTTTCTGCAGTTGCACCTTATGCACGTTTCATTAGGCTCCTTTAAGTTGTGTGTCAAAAAGAGAACAGGAGGAATCTCAGAGAATGTGACAGCAGAAACTTGGAGACAACAACAGATCTTCCCTGATAATGCCATCATGGATGGCATTGCTCAGTTTGCATTTACTTGATGTGTGAGCAAAAATTCTAACTTTTTGTTTGTTTGTTTTGTTTGGGGATCGGGATGTGGATGGGGTTGGTGTGGGGGATATGGCAGTGAAGTAAAATAAGTTTGCTATAGGAGATGCTGCTGCCAAACCAGTTCACATTCTGTGCAACATGTGCTCTGTTAGAGGACTGGGATTTCAGCTTTTGTAAAAAGAGTTAATGCCTTTTCCTAGATGCAACCTATTCCATCAAACAGAAAGAGGAACCCCTGTGTAGGAATTCATGTGTGTAATCCTTACACACTGATTCTCAGAATTCTGATACACTAATATTAGGTCTATTAAACTACTAAACACAAACATAGGCAGTACAAACACAACAAGCATTGCATATACTGCAATGAGCTAAGCTAAACTAGAACTAACAAGGTTAACACAAAAGGCCAGGCAAATGAAACAAGAGCATATAATGTATTAAGCTAAGCTATGGCTAATTCTATAGTTTAATACAAGAATTTACAGAAGAATTCTAGGTAAATAAATGTTGTCACGTTTGTGCCAGGCTGTTTTAGATGTATGTAAAATAATCAATAAAGTGATTACCCCTATTGACAAATTACAGAACTAAAGACATGAACACCATAAGTTCCCTTTCAGGAACTCGAGCTGCGTCAAAATGCTTTGGAAACGCCCAGAGTTGTCCACTCTCTGAATCAGGTGTAAAATCAGGCCAATAGGCAAGTTGTGACGTCATCGGCGGGTGACGTCGCGTAAACCAGGAAGCTATAAAATGGCTGAGCGATGGTAGTGACATTAGCTTCTGTTGTTCAGGTAAGTGCTTTGTGTATGAATCTTATGCAGCCATAAGCTTTAAATGCAAGCAGAAGTCCGACGGTGTGTTCCTTCTTGCCCGCTTTATTCGCTGCGGATGGCAGGGTCCACCACCTCTCTGGAGGCTCCAACAGCTGCAGGGCACTGCTCTAGACACTCTGTGAGGATCAGAGGCCAGGTTTAAAAGGCTGGTTCCCTTGAGGGATTTCCTGACAGATTGGGAAAAGCTGCCAGACGTATCTCGAGAGGTTGGTTCTCTAATCAGGTGTCTTGGCTCGGGAGGCCAGGTTGTTAGCTCTGCCACAGGACGTGTTTTGTGACATGACCGCCCTCCAGTGGGTGTCTCCCTCCATCCCGCCTGAGAGATCGCTGTGGATGAAGGAGGTCTCAATGGCTGCAGGGCACCACTCCAGTCGCTCTGAGAAGGTCTGGGGCCAGCCCCGAGGGGTTGGTTCCCCGATCAGATGTCTTGCCACAGAAGGCCACTCTGTTAGCCCTGCCACAGGATGTGCTTTGGGGCACAGCCTCCCTCCAGCGGGTGTCTCCCTCCATTTACGCCCGAGAGATCGCTGCAGTTTGAGGAGACCTGCCACCTCTCAGGAGGTTCCAACGGCTGCAGGGCATAGCTCCAGACACTCTGTGAGGGTCAGAGGCCAGCTTTGAGAGGCTGGTTCCCTTGAGAAATTTCCTGGCAGATTGGGAAGAGCTGCCAGACATATCTCAGTGGGTCCTATGTACGATAGAGAGGGACTACTCAATTCCATTCAGAGCCTCTCCTTTCTGGTTCAAAGAACACCTTACTTTTGGTGATATCCTCCCTTAAAAGGATCGGGGACCTACAGGCCCTGGGAATGTACCTAAGATGCCTACGGCTCCCTTACGACCTGTCATTTAGCAGGCATTCTGCCCTTCTCCCTTCCTAGCTCCAGACCAGGAGAAGCAAAATTGACTGCGTCCAGTGTGAGCACTGGATATGTACCTCCACAGCACGAGTCCTTGGAGGAAGTCAGAGCAACTATTTGTCTGCTATGGCCCTCACAGAAAAGGTTTTCCTGCCAATAAGCAGACTCTCAGCAGATGGATAGTGGATGCTATTTCCTTTGGTTATGAGTCCTCTGGTCTTCCCACTGCTTTCGGAGTCAAGGCTCATTCAACCCGGAGTATAGTGGCCTCTATGGCCTGGTATGCGGGGGTGCAGAGCGTGGACAATGCGGGCCTCTCCCAAAGCATTTTGACGCAGCATCTCATTCCCTCAGGGAACTAGGGTTACATACGTAACCTAGAGACGTTTTTAGTTCTGGCCAATCACTGGGAAAGATGACAAAAAGTTTTGTCTGGAAAGTTTTATCTGGAGAAAGAAATGGCTTCTTAAGTAGAGAGGAAAGTCTATGTTGAACTTTAAAGAAAATCTATGATAAATACTTTGACTAATAGCACTGTGAGCATATTTGATAACCAGCTGAAGGGATCAGTTAAAAAGTTTGCAAACACTTGTTTAATACCCTAGGTACCTAGCAACTAATTATTGATTATTAAGTTGATGACAGTTTTAGTAGTAATAATTTATATTTATATATAATTTATGCACAAAATAAAAAAAAAAACATTTTAACATAGGTTTAATCTAATGCAGTATACCATGGCCTGTGTTTTCTGAAACATTTTTAATCATCAATTACCTAATTTGTGTAGGAAATTTTGTTTTGAAGTTTTCCCGGCCTACGAGCAACACTTTTAATTTGCATTTAGACAAATCTAATGACATACAACATAAACATAACACAAAACCTTCCACATATTTTTATTTTACTTGTCTATATTTTTTTGCAATTACTAAGCAAACTGAAAAAAAAAAAAACACATTTCATCTTAGCAGAACATGAGGTCACTCAACCCAGCCATTAGGGAGGCACAAGCTAGTGCACTCTTAGTCCCGGTCCCAAGCCCGGGTAAATGGGGAGGGTTGCGTTAGGAAGGGCATCCAGCGTAAAACATGTGCCAAATCAAATATGCGGATCACAAAGGAGAATTTCATACCGGATCGGTCGAGGCCCGGGTGAACAACGACCGGCACAGGTATCGTTAGCCGACAGGGTACCGGTGGAAATTGGGCTACTGTTGGCCGAAGGAGGAGAAGGAGAGGAGGAAGACGTCTACAGAGACGGCAGGAAAAGGAGCAGTGCAGGAGAGTGGAGGTTCGGGTTGGTACTTTAAATGTTGGTACTATGATGGGTAAAGGGAGAGCGATAGCTGATATGATGGAGAGGAGAAAGGTAGATATGCTGTGTGTTCAGGAGACCAAGTGGAAAGGGAGTAAGGCCAGGAACATTGGAGGTGGTTTAAACTGTTTTATCATGGTGTGGATGGAAGAGAAATGGTGTAGGGGTGATTCTGAAGGAAGAGTACAGTAAGAGTGTAGTGGAGGTGAAGAGAGTTTCTGATAGGGTGAAGATCGTGAAGGTGGAAGTTGAAGGGATGATGATAAATGTCATCAGTGCCTATGCTCCACAAGTTGGCTGTGAGATGGAGGAAAAGGAAAGATTCTGGAGTGAATTAGATGAAGTGGTAGATGGTGTACCTAGGAAAGAACGATTGGTGATTGGGGCAGACTTTAATGGGCATGTAGGTGAAGGGAACAGAGGTGATGAGGAGGTGATGGGTAGGTATGGTTTTAAGGAGAGGAATGTGGAAGGGCAGATGGTGGTAGATTTTGCTAAAAGGATGGAAATGGCAGTGGTGAACACGTATTTTAAGAAGAAGGAGGATCATAGGGTGACGTATAGGAGTGGAGGAAGGTGCACACAGGTGGACTATGTGCTATGCAGGAGATGCAACCTGAAGGAGATTGGAGACTGTAAGGTGTTGGCGGGGGACAGTGTAGCTAGACAGCATCGGATGGTGGTCTGTAGGATGGTTTTGGAGGCAAAGAAGAAGAGGAGGAATGTAAGGATTGAAAGAAGAATAAGATGGTGGAAACTGAAGGAGGAAGAGTGTAGTGTGAGGTTCAGGGAAGAGGTCAGACAGGGGCTCGGTGGTGGTGAAGAGGTGCCGGATGATTGGGGAACTACTGCAGGAGTGATGAGGGAGGCAGCTAGAAAAGTACTTGGTGTGACATCTGGAAATAGAAAGCAAGACAAGGAGACGTGGTGGTGGAATGAGGAAGTGCAGGAGAGCATTAGGGGAAAGAGGTTGGCAAAACAGAAGTGGGATCGACAGAGTGATGAGAAAAGTAGGCAGGAGTACAAGGAGATGCTGCAGCAGGTAAAAAGGGATGTGGCGAAAGCCAAGGAAAAGGCATATGAGGAGCTGTATAAGAGGTTGGACACTAAGGAAGGAGAAAAGGAGTTATACCGATTGGCCAGGCAGAGGGACCGAGCTGGGAAGGATGTACTGCAAGTTAGAGCAATAAAGGATGGAGAGGAAATGTGTTGACTAGTGAGGAGAGTGTGTTGAGAAGGTGGAGGGAGTATTTTGAGCAGCTGATGAATGAGGAAAATCACAGAGAGAGAAGGTTGGAGGATGTGGAGTTGGTGAAGCAGGATGTAGATAGGATTAGTAAGGAGGAAGTGAGAGCAGCGATTAAGAGGATGAAGAATGGAAAGTCGGTTGGACCAGATGACATACCGGTAGAGGCGTGGAGATGTTTAGGAGAGATGGCAGTGAAGTTTTTAACCAGATTGTTTAACAGGATTCTGGAAGGGAGAGGATGCCTGAGGAATGGAGAAGGAGTGTGCTGGTACCGATCTTTAAGCATAAGGGAGATGTGCAGACCTGCAGTAACTACAGGGGAATTAAGTTGAATGAAGTTCAAGTCCCATGAAGTTATGGGAAAGAGTAGTGGAAGCCAGGCTGAGAGAAGAGGTGACAATCTGTGAGCAACAGTAGGGTTTCATGCCGAGGAAGAGCACCACAGATGCCTTATTTGCTTTGAGGATGTTGATGGAGAAGTATAGAGAAGGACAGAAGGAATTGCATTGTGTATTTGTGGATTTAGAGAAAGCGTACAACAGAGTGCCAAGAGAGGAGTTGTAGTATTGTATGAGGAAGTCAGGTGTGTCAGAGAAGTATGTAAGGGTGGTGCAGGACATGTATGAGGACAGTGTGACGGCAGTGAAGTGTGCAGTAGGTACGACAGACTGGTTCAGAGTGAAGGTTGGACTGCATCAAGGATCGGCCCTGAGCCCTTTCCTGTTTGCAGTGGTGATGGACAGGTTGATGGACGAGGTCAGACAGGAGTCTCCCTGGACTATGATGTTTGCAGATGATATTGTGATTTGTGGTAAGAGTAGAGAGCAGGTTGAGAAGAGCCTGGAGAGGTGGAGATATGCGCTGGAGAGAAGGGGAATGAAAGTCAGTAGGAGTAAGACAGAGTACATGTGTGTGAATGAGAGGGAGGGCAGTGGAGCGATGCGGCTGCAGGGAGAAGGGGTTGAGAAGGTGGAGGAGTTCAGGTACCTGGGGTCAACAGTGCAAAGTAATGGAGAGTGTGTTAGAGAAGTAAAGAAAAGAGTGCAGGCAGGGTGGAGTGGGTGGAGAAGAGTGACAGGAGTGATTTGTGATAGTAGGGTATCTGCAAGAATGAAAGGGAAAGTTTATAGGACTGTGGTCAGACCTGCGATGTTGTATGGATTAGAGACAGTGGCATTGAGTAAAAGGCAGGATGCAGAGCTGGAGGTAGCAGAGCTGAAGATGTTAAGGTTTTCGTTGGAAGTGACAAGGATGGACAAGATTAGAAATGAGTTTATTAGAGGGACAGCACATGTAGGATGTTTTGGTGACAAGATGAGGGAGGCGAGATTGAGATGGTTTGGACATGTGCAGAGAAGGGACATGAATTATATTGGTAGAAGAATGCTGAAGATGGAGCCACCAGGTAGGAGGAAAAGAGGAAGGCCAAGGAGGAGGTTCATGGATGTGGTGAGGGAAGACATGCAGGTAGTTGGTGTGAAAGAGGCAGATGTAGAGGACAGGGTGGTATGGAGACGGATGATCCGCTGTGGCGACCCCTAATGGGAGCAGCCGAAAGAAGAAGAAGAAGAACATGAGGTCACTCCATCTCCCAGGTGTTGCTAATAGCATAATAGCATAGTGTATTATCAGGTTTTGCCTTTGGTATCTCAACTGTTTCAATTATATGTTTGTTTCAGTAAGGGTGTGTGAATGGATGGAAGGACCCAAATGCAGGATGCCACGGGGTTTTAAAAGAATAAAGAACCAAGGGGGAAAACACTGGGCAAACAATACAAAATACAAGAGCCAACAGGGGCAAGGCAAAAGCAAAGTCCAATAAACAGTCCAGGGTCTAAACACAGGCAAACAGGGCAATGCAGGCTGTTACTAATCTGCTTATACTTCCTCCGGCGGCAGCGTAACGACTCCTCAGTTCAGGTTCGTGGAATGATGAGCTAGACAACGTTAGTCGATGTATCCGTTTTTTACTGGTTCTTATCAGACAAATTCACAAGATACAGTGTAGTATAATTCCCAGGTGGATAACTTATCCCAAACAAAATGCACTGCAGAACACAAAACAGGTTTTTCATACACGAATCGCGCACATGGAACATATACGGCTCGCACACTTCACTTCCTCACTACACTACCCACAATGCACCCCACCCCTGGACTACAATACCGCCCACAACATCCTTAAAGGAACAGCTCCCGTTTTTCCCTCTGATGCAACACTACCCCCACTCTGGATGGTGATTAACTTAACACCACTCCAGCACCATCGCATGACGGGTATGACATACATCAACAACTTAACAATGATACATCATAAATTCAGAGCGTAAATAAAAGGCAGAAATATGTCCAACACAACATCCACCCATTTTTTTTTTTCTTCTACAGTCCGTAGGTAGCTCCATTGTCAAAGTTTACAGTCCAATTGAGCAACTCTGTTCAATAGAGGCACTGGCCAATATATTCCAACCCCTTTGTAACAGGGTAAACAGTCCATAAGGTGGAAGGATAGCACGGTACTGGTAGGGGTTAAAGGGAGTAGCTTTGTCAATGGGATCCTTTATTGCAGCAAGGATAATTCAGTTCCACATGACCGGTGAAGTAATCAATTAAGCCCTGGTGAATGATTGACCGACTTGTTTACCGCTGGCCTGGTAAAGACAAGAAGTTAACAACAACCATACTTACAAACAAAATAAATGAGGTTTAATTAAACTTCCCCTTTGCTCATTTCTGTAAAGCAAAATAATAACCAGCCTAAATCCACCTGGGTTATAAAATGAAACACAGAGAAGAAAAGAAAAGAACCACAACGGATATACACCAGTTTTTTTTTTAGAAAACAATAACAAACTGTCAACAAAGTGCTTATAACATTTTTTTTTAATTTAATGAACAATTAGTTTGTTCAGTCTCCAAACCTCCTTGGTGGCCCTCGGATACGTTGCGGCCTACCCCTCGCTTGGCCAGCCACAGTCCCTGTCACATCCTGTTGTACCGTGCTACCTTCGCTCCATTGAACATCCTCGGTGTCCTGATCTACCATCGGTGCAGCGGTACCACCTATGCCAGGCATACTGTCTGTGCCACCAGAATTTTCTGTTCCTTCCCCGAAGAGACAAGACAGATCCAAATCGAGTTCAGCCTTGTTAGTTTCTAGGTCTGGCGCGGGAACTTCCTGAAGTTGCCAAACTTCCAAGTCCTTAAACACCCAGCCGTTCTCCAGGGGTTGCCGAGAATGGTAAGGTTTGAGTTTGTCATGGTGAACAACTTTGACTCTGGTCTTTGGGTTTCTCTGAATCCGGTACACTAGATCATCTAAATGTCCCAGGATAAAGTAAGGGCCGTCGTAGTTAGGGAGAAACTTCCTGATCTTGTCTTTCACGCGTTTGGTCCCCTTGACTAGGTACCACACTGCATCACCAACCTTGTAACATGTCTGAGCTGCTCTCTTATCATACTGCCTTTTAGCACGCTCCACAGATTTGCCCAGTGTTTCCCTCGCGACCTGGTGTGCCGACTCCAACCTTTCTCTCATCTGAACCATATACTGAGGGAACGATTTAGTAGTTGTATCGTTTAGAGGCTCTCCCGTGACCAGGTCCATGGGTTCCGTTATCTCTCTGCCCAAGCGCATCATGTTTGGGGTGAATCCAGTTGAACTGTGTTTGGTCGCTCAGTAAGCCATTACAGCGTAAGCAACCATAAGATCCCACTCCCAGTGACATCGCTCAGAGGTTGTGGCTAGGATTTTCTGTAGAGTTGCATTGAACCGCTCGACCTGTCCATCTGACTGAGGTCGAAAAGGTGTTGTACGGGTCTTATCAATGTCTAACAACTCACACATGGTCTGGAAAACCTCAGATTCAAAATTGGTGCCCTGGTCACTATGCAGTGTAAACGGTGCTCCGTAACAGAAGACCCATTCAGCGACTATAACCTCTGCTACAGTGACAGCCTGGTCGTTGGGCAGTGGGTAGGCTTCTACCCATTTGGTGAAATAGTCTTGCACCACAAGTATATAGCGATTGAAACGTTCTGTCTCGTTCATGGGACCCATCAAATCAACAGCAATCCTTTCCATGGGAGCACCTACTCGCACGGTACCCATAGGTGCCTGAGGCCTCTTTAATGGACGAGCCCTTGCAGCACAACTGGTGCAGGTGCGACACCACAGTGAAACATCATCTCGCATTTGATACCAATAGTATCTGGTCTGCAGCTGTGACAATGTTCGCTCCACCCCGAAATGTCCACCCACTGGCCCCTCGTGTATTTGGCGCATAACATCTTCCCTAAAATGCATGGCAGAAGGACTTGAGGGTAAAATTCAGGCCCAACATTCAAGTAGTAACGTCGTACCAGAATGCCATCCTTTAAATATAGTCTTTGCCATTGGCTCCAGTAAGCTTTTGTTGCTGGGCCATAGGGTGATACATCTTCCCAGGAGGGTCGTCGCTCACCTTCCTGTATCCACCTCTTAATAGGGGCTATATCAGCATCCGCTGCTTGAGCGAAACGCAGTTCCTCAGCAGTCCAACCAGAGAATGAAGAAGTACTGGCGTTGATGGCAGGCTGCACTACCCCCACTGCACAAAACTCCAGGGGAACAGCTATAGGTACATTATCTACCGGTTCAAAGTCAAGATCACATTGGACCGCCTGGTGACAGAGCTGCGGACTACTCGAGATTTGATTCTTAAGGTTGCATGGACAATTTGTACGGCATGGCCTCCGCGAAAGCACGTCAGCATTTTCATGACAACGGCCTGGGCGGTGGACAACTCTGAAGTCATATTCCCCAAGCTTCTCGAGCCATCTGGCCAACTGTCCCTCTGGTTCTCTCATCCTCAGCAGCCACTGTAGGCTACTATGGTCTGTGCGTACGGTGAAAGGTCTACCCAACAGGTACTGACGGAAATGCGCTGTGAACTCCACAACAGCTAAAAGTTCTCTTCGTGTGGTGCAGTAATTCTGTTCAGTCGGCGTCAAACTCCGACTTCCATATGCTAACACACGTTCCTCTCCTTTCTGCTGTTGAGAAAGCACAGCTCCAATTCCGAAGTTGCTGGCATCTGTGTCAAGAACAAGGTCACCACTGTCCATTGGGTAACCAAGGATGGGGGCAGTAGTGAGCAGCTCCTTTAACTTATCAAAGGCCTGTTGGCTCTCAAGGGTCCAGTGAAATCGAGCATGTTTTCTCAACAGGTTATGAAGGGGCTTTGCAATTGCAGCAAAGTCTTTGACAAAACGTCTATAATAGGATGCGAGCCCCACAAACTGACGGACTTCGTGAATACTTGTGGGCTGTGGCCATTCTCGAATTTTCCGCACTTTCTCGGGGTCGGTGGCTATTCCCCGCTCTGAGACGGCGGCGGCGGCGGCGGCGGCGGCGGAAGAGACAACACTTGGCGGGTTTCAGTTTCAGGTTGGCCTGGCGTAGCCTTTCGAACACCTGTGCCAGGCGCTGGAGCATTTCCTTTACATCCTTGCCTAGCACAATGATGTCATCCAGGTATACCAGGCAGGTTTCCCACTGCATCCCGGTCAAAACACGATCCATCAAGCGCTGGAATGTCGCCGGTGCGTTACAAAGGCCAAAAGGCATGACGTTCCACTCGAACAGTCCCTTCCTGCTGCAGAACGCAGCTGCCTGTCTCGCCTGTGGTGTCAACTCCACTTGCCAGTACCCCGAGGCGAGGTCCAATGTACTAAACCATCTAGCTGCAGAGAGTGTGTCTAGTGTGTCTTGGATCCTTGGGAGTGGGTAAGCGTCTTTTATAGTGCGCTCATTTAGTGCCCGGTAGTCAACACACAGTCGGTAGGTTTGATCTTTCTTTTGCACCATTACAATGGGTGAAGCCCAGCAACTACTACTTTGGGAGGCTAGGCCAGCCTCCAAATTCTGTTTAATCTGTTCATCTGCGCTTTGTTGTTTCTCAAACGCCATTCTGCGTGGTTGCTGTTTCACAGGTGGGCCAGGCCGGATCTGAATGTCATGTTGCACTAGATTCATGCGTCCGATGTCTGTGGGTCCAGTGGAGAAAACATCACTGTAAGTTTGGAGCAGCTTTGCGAGCTCATGCTGTTCTGTCTCCCTCAGATATACTGTACTTTCCGTGTACAGTGACTGTAAGTGACTTGGAACCATGGGGCATGGATCTACCAAAGGCGACATTGTAGTTTTAGTCTGGACCACATGGGCAGGTTGAAGGATTCCGGCAATTACTCCTTTCCTCACTTTCACAGCAACGTTAACTGGGTTATACAGTCTCACGGGCACTCGATTACTTAGATTGGCATCAATTATAATCTGTGCCACCATCACTTGGTGCTTCTCTGTGAAGCCTTTAGTCGGACTCAGCAGTATGTTGCCTTGTACTTGTCCCGAAAATGTGCATTGCCTGAACGATGTATTCACGTCCTGCTTCAAGGACAGCTGTGCGTGCTATGCGGACCACGTGCGCCCTAGGCTTGTTCTTTTGGTTAAAATACGGAATCTGCTCACCAAACAATACAGTCCTCTGACTGCCAAAGTCAAGACGTGCCCGGGCTTGCTCCAAAAAAGGGTGCCCCAGAATGGCTTCAGTGCCCTCGGCTACATCTGCTACAATGAAATCAACACTGACCGTGTGGGCTCCAATCTGCACTGGAACATCCACTTCCCCAAAGACATCAACATTTGCTGGACTTATTCCTTGTAGGGTCTGTACAGTGGATAGTTTGAGTGGGGGTCTTACATCAGCATCGATGGCCTCATAGCAAATCCGAGGTAACACGTTCCTCCTGGCCCCACTGTCCAACAGGGCACATATTTCCATGTCATACAGCAGCATATGAATACACATCTCCAGCCCACCCCCCTTGACTCTGAGAACTGTGGAAGCAGGCTGGGTCCCGGTAGACAGAGTAAGGGTTGGAGTCATACTTTCCAGATTGAGCCTGGGTGAAGGGCAGTTTCGCCTCATATGACCAATGCCCTGGCAGTTGTGACAGACAATCTTTTCCCAATTTACTTTACCCCTTCTCATAAATTTTTGTGGGCGAGTTTTAAATTCTGCTTTTGAGTTGTTTTTCTCCCTCCACACAGGAGCCGACGACTTCGCATCTTCCTCGTCACCTTCACTCTCGTCTGGATATTCACGCACCGCAGCTGCTCGCGTCCTTCATTCTACTAGTCTCGTGGTGGATTGCATAAGTTGCGTTACACTGGTGGCTGCTCGGCGTGTGGTCTCATACCTGTGTGCAATTTCATGGCGCGGGCCAGAGTACGTGGTCTCTCTTCCAGCAGCCTTTATGCGATATCCGCATCCCCATGGCATTAATGAACACTTCAACACTAATTGAGTCTTGTTCTTTTTCAGAACGATCTGCATAAGCAATGGAGACTTTTTCATAAATGTAATCCCTCAGCACATGGAGTGGCTCGCCTGCTCTGCGGACCCTCTGCCTCAACTCTATTCCAATGGCAGCAGCATGTTCGGATGAGGGACCATATGCAGCCTCAACTTCATCCACTATGCGGCCATAATTCCAACGGCTGGAACGGGGATTCTTGTGGATCACTGCACCTGCAGCACCTACTAGACAAAACCTCATCTGTACAGTCATAGTTCTTTCTGACCAATGATTAGCTTTCGCACAATCCTCAAAACGGCTTAAGATCTCTCGCCATGAAGCAGAGCCATCAAACTGACCTGGTCGCAGCATGGGAACCCTTACACTATGCCTATTACACTCCTCTTCACTGTCTGATGACAGATCACAGAATGTTAGGTGTGGTCTTCTTCCACGTTGGCTAGACCTAGTAACCTCTGGAAAATAACACCCTTCAACATGGTGACACATAGTGTTACTCTTACCCTCACGAATGCTATGCTGGGCCGCATGGACATCATAGGTACAGGACTGGTGATCTTTTGTGGGTGTGTCTTGAAACATCTGTCTGGCTGTTGACTCTGTGCATGTTGAGCGTGGGTAATTTACATTTCCTGGTGTACTGTGCGCATAGCCCCATGTATTAATTCCGCTGTCATATACATGTTCATTTTTTACCCCACTAATAAATGGATTGGTTGCTCTTGCTGTGTGCTGTGATAAGTGTGTCTCATAGCAGCATGTAGGTCTGCTTACCGAAAGAGATGTAGGACACTGAGCAGAACTGCATTTAAATGGGTTGTTGTTATTATCAGTCTTTGATACTTGAGCATCCATTTCATTGAGCCAGTCAATAAATGATATATGTGTTTGTTTTTCATCAGCAGGCATCTTCTCCCGAATATCCGCCATGTTGACTTATTCTCTGGTTCAGTCTGATAGTTTAAAATGTCCGTTTAACTCACCACTCACAGCGAACATATCCCGGATGAGCCCCCAGTGTTACTAATCCGCTTATACTTCCTCCGGCGGCAGCGTAACGACTCCTCAGTTCAGGTTCGTGGAATGATGAGCTAGACAACGTTAGCCGACGTATCCGTTTTTTACTGGTTCTTATCAGACAAATTCACAAGATACAGTGTAGTATAATTCCCAGGTGGATAACCTATCCTAAACAAAATGCACTGCAGAACACAAAACAGGTTTTTCATACACGAATCGCGCACATGGAACATATACGGCTCGCACACTTCACTTCCTCACTACACTACCCACAATGCACCCCACGCCTGGACTACAATACCGCCCACAACATCCTTAAAGGAACAGCTCCCGTTTTTCCCTCTGATGCAACAAGGCAGAGACAAAACCAAATCCAAAAACAAACAGTCCAAAAAATCAAAGAACCGGCAAACAGGGGTAGAGCAGAAACACAAACTGATAAATAGTCCAAAGTCCAAACCAGAGCAAAGGCAGAACAGGGATCAGGATTCTGATCAGGATCCAGATCAGGATCAGGATCCAGAACAGGCAGGGTGGCAAGAGTACACTCAAGGACTTGGAAATCCAATGAGATAATCTGGCCCCAATTACATGTCTCAGATGTCCTTAAATACAGGGTGACACAGGAAAAACAGCAAGATGACCGCTGAAACAAAGCACCGCAAACCCCTAAAAGTGCGTTCCACAAAACCAGAAGTGCGTGCTGTGAGCCCGGAAGATCCTAAAAGTTTGGTAAGTGAAATCTACCATAATTCCTGAGTATGACCAATCTATCTTTAGCACATACCCTTGAATCATGACTTAAATACATTTTTGTGCAAATCATTTTAATAAAAAAAGTTTAGATGGAAGAAGGCGGATAACTGTAGTGTTTGTCAGAGATTATTTCCCTTATGCCACACCATTACAGCACAATTCTATGTTTTAGTTTTGTGTCCACTTGTCCCTGTTCTGTTATTGGTTGTTTGCCTTACATGTCCTGATTTTTTCTTTCATGTCCTGAAAAAAAAACTTTCAGATTAATCGATTATCAAAATTATTGTTAGTTGCAGCCCTACAAATATCCCATGTCTATTGCTTGATAATGTTTCTTCCTGCCGATTTGGATGTGTTTGCCTGTTTAAATATTGAACCATTCTTATACTGTACTCATATATGGAACATATCACCTTAAAATGCAGACTTTTTAATCTTACGCAAGAATTCACCTTCACCAACCTGACTGGTTATATTCTACTTAGTGCCCAAATAGAAACTGCCTTCCTGACACAGAGATTTTGGACTGTCAAATACTGGTGACTTTAATAATAACGATTATTAGCACATTACCTGCAATTAATGGGCACAAAAGAATGTTGGATTGCTGCACTGTTATACACAATGTCAGATCATGCCACAGTTTTGCTACTTTCAAAATACAAACAAAGGCTTTAAAGGGAAGACCCAGTGATGCATGATGTTCAATCACAATGCTCCAAATGCATATTGCAGGTAGATGCAGAGTGGGAGGTACAGCTTTGATGATATCAGCAAAAGTACAGCAATAATGCTTAGTTGTACATAGTTTCATATAACAGAGACTATTCTAATCACTCTGTGAAGGATTTTCCCAATTATGATCACAGGAAGCACTGGAACCACCCCAGGGCTGTGTCCTAAGCATCCTGATGTACTCATGCTACACATATGCATATGTTGGTGGTGAAATTTGCCAATGACTGGTAGGCCTAATCAATAACAATGAAAAGAAGACCAATTTAGACAAAGTCCATTACAAAAACAATCTCTCCATTAATATAATCAAGACTAAGGGAATGATAATTAATAACAAGCAAGAAAATACTGTCCCTTGAGACCTCAGTTAAGTGTGAGCATCTTAAAATTTATTTGGGGGCCATCTCAACGAAGACCTCTCCTGGACAACCCACACAAAAAAAATGCTTGGTCACTAGGTCATGCTAGAAGATCTATCACCTATGACGGCTTGTCACATTCAAGGTCTCCCATAGGGTGCTAAAAGCTTTCTACACTGTGGCTGAGAGTTTTCTTACAAAAAACATTACCACCTGGATTGGAGGTGTCATGGTCCAGGACCAACAGATGCTGTCCAAAAAGGTGATGACAGTGTAGAAGACCATAGGAACTTCTCTCCTCTGCATCATAAACTTCTACACTCAGTGATGTAAATAAAGAACCAGGAAAATTTTTGCTAGACTTTAGACTTTCACCACATCAGACACAACATTCATAGTGGATCAGGAAAGTGCTACTGTTGACTACAAAGGAGCTACTACCCTCAGACAAAAGCCAAACTCAACCCTGTATTATTTCTTTCTATACTGCACAGCAGTAATGTTTTAATGTTTTTGATTTAAAGAATGTTTCTTATTGTATTTTATACAGTTTAGCATCTGAGGTTTAAGGGCATTGCTCAAGGGCAAAGTTGGTGGTGGTTTCATTGTAGTGGGATTTGAACTCCAACATTCTGACCAGAAGTCCTGCATGTTAACTAGCGAGCTACAACTTTTCCCTTCCTCTTTTTTATAGTTATAGAATCTTGTGCACAGATGATTCATTGGTGTGTTCAATCTCCAACCAGGAGGTGGGGCACACCCAGAGAATCCTGTCTAGAGAATTCCTTCATTAAAATGAATGTGAGGTGCAGGACAATAGACATGCCTCTATAGAGAAGCCAAAAATAAACCTTCTACATTTACAATATTTAGCAGACCCCCTTATCCAGAGTCACATACAAAAGTGCTTTGAGTCTCTAGCAATTAATAAATCTACACTGGCACGCTAGATTACAAACTTAATATAAATCAGACTATAACTCAAAGCAAACTTAGAAAGCGCTAATTTAAGTGTTTTAGAAAGAGGTAGCTGTTTAAAGATAGCTAGAGACTCTGCTGTACAGACAAGAGAAGAGCCTTGAAGTATACTTACTGGTGGTACCAGTTGAGCAGTGCTGGAGGATCTCAGACAGCAGTGCAAGAAGTGATGAGGTTTCCGAGGTAAGAAGGTACTGGTCCATTTTTAGGCCTTTTAGGCAAGAATCAGTGTTTCGAATCTGAGACATGGAGCTACTGGAAGCCACTGAAGGGAGCGCAGCAGTGGGGTGGTGTGAGAGAACTTGGAAAGACTGAATACAAGTTGTGCAACTGAGTTTTGAATTATTTGCAGTGGACCAATAGTGTTCAGAGAAAGACCTGCCAGCAGAGTGTTGTAGTAGTCCAATCTTGAAATGACAAGAGACTGAACAAGCACCTGGGCAGCCTGTGTGGACAGAAATGGTTGAATCCTTCAAATGTTGTAGAGAAGAAATCGACAAAAATTAGCCACATTAGCAACATGTGAAGAGAAGAACAGTTGATTGTCCATAGTTACCCCAAGGTTGCAAGCAGTAACTGAGGGTGAGAGGAGAGAGTCATAAAGAGTTATTCTGAGATCTTTACCTGGAGATGAATCACTTGGAATGACCAACAGTTCTGTTTTGCTGGGTTTGAGTTTTAATTGATGAGCACTCATCCATGAAGATATGTACGACAAGCATGTCGAGATCCGAGTGGAAGCTGTGGTATCTGAGGGAGAGAAATAAAAGAGGAGTTGAGTGTCATCTGCATAGTGGTGGTAAGCAAACCCATGTAAGGATATGACTTTACCAATGGAGTGGGTATAGAGGGAGTAAAGCAGAGGACCAAGTACAGCACCTTGTGGGACACCAGTGGTGAGTCTGCATGAGGCAGATGTGGATCCCCTCCATGTTACCTGGTTTGAGTGACCTACCAGGTAGGAAGCAAACCTAACCTAACCTTGTTCTGTAAGAGATAGACAGACAGTTGGTTAAAAACCGTGCGTTCCAGAGATTTAAAAAGAAAGGAGAGAAGTTAATACTGGTCTGTAGTTGTTGATATCTGATGGATTCAGAGCAGGTTTCTTTAAGATAGGAATGACCCTTGCTTGCATGAAGGTAGTTGGCACATGGCCAGATGTTAAGGACCTATTGATGATTGTGAAGATGATGGGCAGGAGATCTTGTGGGATGGTCTGAAGCGTAGTTGAAGGGATTGGATCCAGAAGGTAGGTGATGGGATTGCAAGATTGGAAGACTTGCAGTATCTCATCTTTTGTTGAGGTTGAGAAGCTTGACAACAAAGGAGTAGGGGATTCCTGGCTGTGTTGTGTAGTCATTGTTGGGGAGGAAGTGAAGGTCTGGCAGATTTCCTTAATCTTCTCATCATAGAAGGAGGCAAAGTAGTCAGCAGTGAGGAAGGATGGAGCAGGTGTGGCAGGTTGAGTAGTGAAGAAAATATGTTGTGGAGCTTACAAGAATCTTGTGCAGAGGCCTTGAGCTTTTCCTTGTAAAAGGCAGTCTTAGCAGAAGTCACATCTGCCAAGATGGCGGTGCAGCACTAGCTTGCAGCGGCCTCTCCGAAACCAAAAATGTTGCTTTTACCATATTTATCCCGACTTTTCACAATACATGGACACTAGAGTCAGCTGTGTTCATGTGTATGACCACCAGACGCTGTTACGGTACAGGAATCATGCAACCACTAATATGCATGATTAAGTAATAAATAACCATCGCGACCTCAGCTTGCTGCGACCTCAGTTTGCTGGCGACCTCGGCCACAAAGACCAGGCCCCCAGCCCTTGGTGTCACCTGATGTCGGTGGCCGGGAGAGGTGATGTCGGAAGAACTGCTCAAGGAAGCGGAAGCGCGGCAAGCGGGCGGGTGTCCGTGCTAGGCTAAATGCTAACCCTAGCTGGCCGGCTCTCCCGTCCATTGTTCCTTCTAACGTCTGCTCCCTGGAAAATAAACTGGAATACATCCAACTCCAGCTGACCATGCAACTACAGTTCAGAGACTGCTGCGTCTTTGTTTTCACAGAGACGTGGCTCAGCGACAGAGTTCCGGAAGCTGCCATCTAGCTAGATGGGCTAACCATGTTTTGTGCTGACAAAAAACAGTGCTCTGTATGGTAAGACTCACGGTGGTGGCGTGTGTGTTCATATTAACACGGAATGGTGCAAGAACTCTGTGCTTGTCTCACACTACTGCTCATCGCTAGTGGAGTTTGTTACTATTAGATGCAGATTTTCTTTACACAAACATCCCTGGCGCATATCGTGCGAAGCCCCGCCCCCATCTTCGCTACTCAGACCACATCTCTGTTATGCTAATTCCAGCATACAGACCGCTCGTCAGACGTTCTAAACAATGAAAAGGTGAAAACCTGGCCAGCGGGAGCCACTTCTGCTCTTCAAGACTGTTTTGAGTGCACTGACTGGGACATGTTTAAGAAGGCTGCAACCAACGGCGATTCCATCAACTTGGAGGAGCACACGTCAACAGTGACCAGCTACATCAGCAAGTGCGTTGATGACGTGACCATCTCCAAGACCATCACTACACGCTCCAATCAGAAGCCGTGGATGACTGCAAAAGTGTGTACGCTGCTGAATCAAAGAGACTCTGCCTTCAGAGCAGGCGACAAGACAGGCTTAAGAACAGCTAGGGCCACACTGTCCTGTGCCATCAGAGAGGCGAAGCGCACACACGCAAAGAAAATCCACGACCACTTCCAGGACAGCGGAGACACCCGGTGCATGTGGCAGGGCATTCAGGCAAGATCACAAATTACAAGACAACACCAAAAAAACAGGATTTGGCCCTCACCCACCTGGACAACAAGGATTCATATGTACGAATGCTGTTCGACTTCAGCTCAGCATTCAACACAATCATTCCTCAGCACCTGATTGAGAAGCTGAGCCTACTGAGCCTAAACACCTCACTCTACAACTGGGTCCTGGACTTCCTGACTGGGAGACCTCAGTCAGTCCGGATCGGGAACAGCATCTCCAGCACCACCACACTGAGCTCTGGGGCCCCTCAGGGCTTTGTGCTCAGCCCACTGCTGTTCACTCTGCTGACTCACGACTGTGTAGCAATGCACAGCTCAAACCACTTCATCAAGTTTGCCGATGACATGACCGTGGTGGGTCTCATCAGCAAGAACTACAAGTCAGCTTACAGAGAGGAGGTGCACCATTTAACAGCCTGGTGTGGAGCCAACAACCTGTCTCTGAACATTGACAAAACCAAAGAGATGGTTGCGGACTTCAGGAGAGCACAGAGCAGCCATTCTTCACTGATCATCGATGGATTCTCAGTGGAGATCGTCAAGAGCACCAAATAACTTTTCGTTTATCTGGCAGATAACCTCACCCGGTCACTCAACACCAGCTCTATCACCAAGAAAGCCCAGCAGCGTCTCTACTTCCTGAGAAGGCTGAGAAAAGCTCATCTCACTCCCTGATCCTGACCATGTTCTACAGAGGGATCATTGAGAGCATCCTGAGCAGCTGCATCCCTGCCTGGTTTGGGAAGTGCACTGTCTCGGGTCGCAAGACCCTACAAAGGATAGTGAGGATGGCTGAGAAGATCATCGGAGTCTCTCTCCCCTCTATCATGGACATTTACACCACACGCTGCATCCGCAAAGCCAACAGCATTGTGGACAACCCCACACAACCGTTACACACACTCTTCACCTTCCTGCCATCAGAAAAGTGCTTCAGAAGCATTCCAGACTGTGTAACAGCTTTTTCCCCGCTAGCCATCAGGCTCCTCAATACACAGAACTGACACACACACACACACACACCACACACACACACTCACTCAATTGTGTGTTACCGAACTGTACAATCTGAACTTAACACACACTCAGTTCTAATCTCAATCCATTCCACAACCATTTATTTTGTTATTATTTATTCTGTTTACATGCTGTTTTTTGCACCCCTTGACTGCTGTTACTGCTGTTTTTGCACTGCATTGTGTATCTTTACATATTATCTTGGTTATAGTTTTTATAGTTCTCTTTGCACATTATTGTATATTCAAAGTATACAGTAGGTTTACTGGTCGGCACTATCTTGTGTTATGTGTATTGTCTTGTGTTGTCTGTCTGTCTGTACTGTTTTTCGTCTGCATTGTTTGCACTAGGTTGCACTTAATGCACTTTATGTAGCTTTGTGTTGTGTTTTAGCTCTATGTTGTTTACTGTAGCACCAGGGTTCTGGAGGAACGTTGTCTTGTTTTTATTGTGTACTGTGTACCACTGTATATAGTAGAAATGACAAAAAAAGCATCTTGACTTGAAAATTTGGTCCAGAGTGCACTGTAAGATGCAAGGTCTACATCGAGTTGTGATTTATTTCTTGCCAAATGCTGCACAAAACTTCTGACAGCCAGGGAGTGGGACAAGAAGTCTTTTTTGATTTTGTAGTCAAGGGGCAGAGGAGGTCCCTTGTTGAGGAAAGAAAGGAGAGGAAGAAGTCAAATCAAAATCAAATCAAATCACAATTTATTTATAGAGTGCCTTACAGCAACCAAAAGGAGCACGAGGAACTTTCCAAAAAACAACAATTTTATATTTGTATTTGGGAATGACCAGAGAGGTATGTCCAGAGGAGCGGAGAGTTCTGGCTGGTTGGTAAACCGTTATTAATTCGGCGAGGTAGGCCGGGGCCAGACCATTAATGGCCTTGAACACAAACAGCAGGACCTTATACTCCAACCTGAACTGCACCGGAAGCCAGTGAAGCGAGCGAAGGACAGGGGTGATGTGAGAGCATTTGGAGGTGTTAGAGAGAAGACGTGCTGCTGCATTTTGTACCATTTGGAGCTGATTGAGAAGTGATTCATTAAGTCCAGTGTAGAGAGCATTACAGTAGTCAATTCTTGAGCTGATGAAAGCATGTATAGCTTTTTCAAGGTCAGCTTGGGACAAAAATTATTTGACCTTGCTGAGTAGTCTTAGCTGGTAAAAGCTCACCTTCACTACTGCACTGATCTGTTTATCGAAGTGCATACTTTTGTCAAAAAATAAAAACACCCAGGTTACGCACACTAGGTGCAAACTGAGGTGTTAGAGGACCAAAACTAAGAGAACTGCTGGGTGAGTCCTGGCTAAACAGGATGTACTCAGTCTTTTCTTCATTCAGATGAAGAAAGTTCTGGGAAAGCCACTGTTTGATATCCTGAAGGCAATGATATGATATGATATGATATGATATGATATGATATGATATGATATGATATGATATGATATGATATGATATGATATGATATGATAAAATATACCTTTATTCGTCCCACAGTGGGGAAATTTCTTTGTTACAGCAGCAAAGGAAAGAAATAAAAATAAATGCAAATATATATAAAGAATATACACATACTGTACTATAATATACAGTATATATACACACAGTACAATGTATAAATACAATAAGAGAAGAAAAAAGTACGCATTGCAGGTAGTATTTCACACAGGTGGTATTGCACGTATTGCAGGTAATTATTGCACATATTGCAGGTAATTATTTCACATATTGTATATTTTTGCACAGGTAATTATTGCACATATTGCAGGTAATATTGCACATGTTGCATGTAATATTGCACACAGGTAATGTTATTGCACAGCTAAAGAGTAATAACAGTGTTGTATTTTGGTGACTGGTTTTACTGGGAGTAGCTTTGATTGTAAAGTCTAATAGCAGCAGGGAGAAAAGACCTTCTATAACGCTCCTTTAGACACTTAGGGTGTAACAGTCTGTCACTGAAGGAGCTGCTCAACGATGTAACGGTTACATACAGGGGGTGAGAGGCATTCTCCAGCAATGATGATAGTTTTGCTACCATCCTCCTTTCTCCCACCTCCCGTACAGTGTCCAGGGGAATCCCCAGGACTGAGCTGGCCTTCCTGATCAGCTTATCCAGTCTCTTCCTGTCTGCAGTAGAGATGCTGCTGCCCCAGCAGACCACTCCATAGAAAATGGCGGAGGCCACCACAGAGTCAAAAAAGGTCTTCAGTAGCTCTCCTTGCACTCCAAAAGACCTTAGTCTCCTCAGCAGAAAGAGTCTGCTCTGCCCTTTCTTGTAAATTGCCTCAGTGTTGTCTGTCCATTCCAGTTTGTTGTTTAGGTGTGAACACCCAGGTATTTGTAAGAGTCCACTCTCAAAATGTCCTTTCCCTGAATGTTCACTGGTGGTAATGAAGTTTGTTAGTGCCTACGGAAATCCACCACCAGTTCTTTGGTTTTCCCCGCATTTATCTGGAGGCAGCTCCGTTGGCACCAGTCCACAAAGTTCTGTATAAGTCCTCTGTACTCCCTGTCATCATCATCCGTGATCAGACCGACGATGGCAGAGTCATCAGAGACCTTCTGTAGGTGACAGGTTGCTGAGCTGAACATGAAGTCTGCAGTGTAGACGGTGAAGAGAAACGGGGCTAGAGCCGTTCCCTGCGGGGCTCCAGTGTTGCAGACAATCATGTCAGACTCACAGTCACGAGTCCTCACATACTGTGGTCGGTCTGTGAGGTAGTCCAGTATCCAGGCAGACAGATGATGGTCCACTCCCATGTACACCATCTTATCCCTCAGGAGCGCAGGTTGGATGGTGTTAAAAGCACTAGAGAGGTCAAAAAACATGACTCTCACAGTGCTCCCAGCCTTTTCCATGTGTGAAATAGCCTGATTTAGGAGGAAGATGACTGCGTCTTCCACTCCAATGCCAGGTTGGTAGGTAAACTGAAGTGTATCCGTTGATAGGCTCACCAGAGGTCGGAGATGAGTAAACACCAGCCTCTCCAATGTCTTCATCAGATGCGAGGTCAGTGCTACTGGTCGATAGTCTCTGAAGTCTTTTGGGCGCGACATCTTTGGAACAGGCACCACGCAGGATGTTTTCCATATCTGTGGCACCTTTCCCAGCCTCAGGCTCAGGTCAAACATGTACAGCAATATGCCACACAGCTGGTCTGCACAAGTCTTAAGTAGCCTCTAGCTGATGCCACCTGGGCCTGCAGGCTTTCTTGCTTTGATCTTCCTGAGCTCCATTCTCACCTGGGCTTCTGTAAGGGGCAGTGTGTATTGGTTGGAGTGTTGACTGGAGGGAATCGGCAGGGAGGGGGAGTTAGGTGTGTTGTGTATTGTCTATGAGCTGATAGCAGTGCAGATAGAGGTGGGGCTGGAGCTGCTTGCTGTGGAAGCAGAGAAGGGGGATTGCAGCAGGGGGCACTGGATGGGGGCAGGGGAGGGTAGCTGATCGAATCTGTTAAAGAATAGATTAAGATCATTCACCCACTTCTGGTCACCCTCAGCCTGAAAGCTGGGCTCCTTATGACCAGTGATGGTTTTGAGCCCCTTCCACACACCGCTGACGTTCTGCTGCAGCGGATCCTCCATCTTCCTCCTGTAGCATGCTTTTCCTTCCCTGATCTTCAGCTCTTCCTTGTTTCCTCTTCTTTTCTTTAAGGAGAGTCTTTATATCAGGGTTAATCCACAGTTTGTTGTTGGGAAAACACCGTACAGTCCTGGTAGGTACAGTATTCTCCACACAGATATTGATATAGTCTGTAATACAGTCTGTTAAACTGTCAATATCCTAACCATGTGGATTGCACAATTCCTCCCACCTAGTTGTTTCAAAACAGTCTTTCATAGCCTCACTGGTCTCATCAGACCATGTCCTCACTGTGCGGAATGCTAACAGCTGATCCCTGGTGTAAACAAAGGGACCGTGGCTGTGAACAGAGTTTCCAGACACGACTGTGAACAAAGTCTAAAGAACCAGGAAAAGTAGAGCAAACTCTGTGACTTTGTTTTTGTCCATTGTGTAGTTTGAAATTTTCACGTGTACACACAAATAAGAAAAAAAACATAAAATAAATTAAAAAAGCACACACTTAAGAGGAGCTGCTGCAACAGGCTGCCACTTGGGCGGCACCTAACTTGCGCCGGAGAGGGTCCAATGCAGAACGATTAATCAATCACAGGAAGATAGATCTGGAGGTCGTCAGCAGAGAAATGAAATTGAACTTTGTGAGTGGAGATGAGTTGACCAAATGACAGCATATAAAGTGAAAACAAAATGGGACCAAGAATAGATCCTTGAGGCACACCAGATGACAGAGGAGCAACCGAGGGAGAATAATCATTAAGCGTTACTGAGAAAGTTCTGTTAGGGAGATATGATGAGAACCAATTTAGCACTGCACCCTGCAGACCAACAACATGTTGAAGATGAGAGATGAAGATGGCATGATCCATGGTGTCAAATGCAGCGGTTAGGTCCAGTAACACCAAAACCACAGAGCTTTTACCATCCAGGGCTTCAAGAATGTCATTATGGCCCCCTCAATAACGCTGATTCAGTGCTACATCTCGACCTAAAACCGGACTGAAATGTATCATCAATGCCGTGCAGTTGAAGGTGAGATTGAAGCTGGCCGAAAACAAGCTTCTCTATCAACTTAGACAGAAATGACAGGTTAGATATAAGGCGGAAGTCGGATAGTATGGAGGGATCATGGTTGGGTTTCTTGAGCAGCGGTCTAACAATAGCGTGTTTGAGAGCAGCGGGAACAGTACCAACCCTAAAACAGCTGTTTATGAAGAAGACAAGGATGGGACCTATGATGTCAATAGTGTAGCAAAACCCCAGCCAGACAATGTTCAGCCGTCAGCCTTTTCTTTGGAAACACAAATCTACTTATCTTTTGTTACACCTTTTCTTCATGAAACACCGTAAGAGCTACAGGACAGATAAATAACATAAAATCAGCTCTTACAAACATAAACATTAGCCGAAGGTGAACATGGATAGCCATTTATAAAAACCCTTTTGTGATGTAACCTCTGTCAGTATTAACATTGTTATAAACTTATGTTAACATAACTTCACATGACACAAGTGATAACACATTTAAACACTTCTTCACAGTTAAATAGATTAACCCACATATTAATACATATACCCATTAAACAAATCAAACACAGTACCTTGTTCCCGTTCCAGCTAGGTGCTTAATTATCCCTTACTTTTCTTGAGAACTTTATACGATTTTAGAGCGTTTTAGCGTCATGAGATCTTCCCTTTTCCGTGTGTGCGTCTCACTAACTAGTCCCACCTTTCTAGATGCGAGATTAACGTTCCACTATGGGGGCAGAGTTAAAGGACTATATCACATTAACAGAAGAGACTAAATAAAATGGAGCTCAAAAGGATTACCTTATTTACTCTTTCCTTAGAGTTAGTTACAAATCGCCTCCTTCAAAATCCTGGCAGGAACAGCGTCTAAAGGGCAGGTGGTGGGTTTCAACTCGTGGACAGATTTTTTGAGGTCCACAAGAGTAACTGCATCAAAGATCTCTAGCACACATTGCGCCCGCACGAGTATACATGGCAACAGCGGGGACTTGTGTAATGGTTTGCGTAACAGACAAATCCTTGTCCAAAAAATTTTGTTTAAAAGCATTGCATGTGCTTACAGAAACGTCATTCAAGGCGACGGACACCAGATTTATGACAGAATTGATAGTGCTGAATAAAATACCAGGGCGGTGGCTATTGCTATTGATGAGAGCAGAAAGGTACTGTCCTTTAGCTTCCTTCAGTGCACTCTGATAGGTGGCAAGACTGTCTCTAAACATCTCCAGTGACACCTGCAGCCTATCCTTCTTACATTTTTGCTCAGCCTGTCTACACCGGCACCTGAGGGCCCGAGTTGTATCATTGAGCCAGGGGTCCCAAGGACCGTTGGTCGACTTTACCTTGTAGGGCGCAACAAGGTAAATCCATAATCTGGGAGCAGATGGTATGGAAGGAGGCGAGGAAACGGTCTGGAACAAAGAGGCGATGCCAATTCAGCAGTAGAGGCGAGATCAGAAACAGAGAAGGCAGCAATAAAATCATCGACTGTAGATGAGGTAATAATGTGACGGGGATGAGGGGCAGTAGACGTTGGTGCAGGTGAAACAGCACAAATGTCAAACTGTATGAGAGAATGGTCAGAGATGGAAAAAATCCATGACCTCACAAGTCGACACAATCACCCCATGAGAGATAATAAGGTCAAGAGTGTGACCTAACCTATGGGTGGGACAGGAAATGGACTGAGCCAGATTTAATGAGTCTAAAAGTGTCTTAAAATCATTAGCAGGTACATCAGAGGTGCAGCAAACATGAATGTTAAAGTCACCACAGATTAGAACATTGTCAAACGTTGCTAGAAATTCTGACAAAAACTCTGAGAACTCAATTAAAAAATCATTGTTTAATTTGGGCGGCCGGTATATTACTGCACATAAAATCAGACAGGGTAGTGTGAGCACAAATACTTGTAACTCAAAGCTGGAATACCCTCTAGTGGACAGCTGGCGGCACTTCAGGGACTGTCTATGCATGGTGGCTATCCCCCCTGCCCCTACCCATTTGCCACGGCGAGTTTAGGTAAAGGTCACCAGAGGGAGGATTTCCGAAAAGGCACTGACATCACCTGGGGGAAGCCAGGTTTCGGTGAGTGGGAACACTCTGCTATTTTGCAAGTTCTCCCACTTAGAAATCATGGAGGGGTCTGAAATTGTCATCGTAGGTGCATGTCCACTGTGACAGACATAATGTAAAAAAAAAAATAAAATCCAGAAATCACAATATGTGATTTTTAAACTATTTATTTGTATGATACAGCTTCAAATAAGTATTTGAACACCTGTCTATCAGCTAGAATTCTGACCCTCAAAGACCTGTCAGTCTGCCTTTAAAATGTCCACCTTCACTTCATATATTATCCTAAATTAGATGCACCTGTTTGAGGTCGTTAGCTGCATAAAGACACCTGTCCACCCCATACAATCAGTAAGAATCCAACTATTAACATGGCCAAGACCAAAGAGCTGTCCAAAGACACTAGAGACAAAATTGTACACCTCCACAAGGCTGGAAAGGGCTACGGGGAAATTGCCAAGCAGCTTGGTGAAAAAAGGTCCACTGTTGGAGCAATCATTAGAAAATGGAAGAAGCTAAACATGACTGTCAATCTCCCTCGGACTGGGGCTCCATGCAAGATCTCACCTCGTGGGGTCTCAATGTTCCTAAGGAAGGTGAGAAATCAGCCCAGAACTACCCGAGAGAAGCTGGTCAATGACCTGAAAAGAGCTGGGACCACCGTTTCCAAGGTTACTGTTGGTAATACACTAAGACGTCATGGTTTGAAATCATGCATGGCACGGAAGGTTCCCCTGCTTAAACCAGCACATGTCCAGGCTCGTCTTAAGTTTGCCAATGACCATTTGGATGATCCAGAGTCATGGGAGAAAGTAATGTGGTCAGATGAGACCAAAATAGAACTTTTGGGTCATAATTCCACTAAACGTGTTTGGAGGAAGAAGAATGATGAGTACCATCCCAAGAACACCATCCCTACTGTGAAGCATGGGGGTGGTAGCATCATGCTTTGGGGGTGTTTTTCTGCACATGGGACAGGGCGACTGCACTGTATTAAGGAGAGTATGACCTGGGCCATGTATTGGGAGATTTTGGGGAACAACCTCTTTCCCTCAGTTAGAGCATTGACGATGGGTCGAGGCTGGGTCTTCCAACATGACAATGACCCGAAGCACACAGCCAGGATAACCAAGGAGTGGCTCTGTAAGAAGCATATCAAGGTTCTGGCATGGCCTAGCCAGTCTCCAGACCTAAACCCAATAGAGAATCTTTGGAGGGAGCTCAAACTCTGTGTTTCTCAGTGACAGGCCAGAAACATGACTGATCTAGAGAAGATCTGTGTGGAGGAGTGGGCCAAAATCCCTCCTGCACCTCCTACGATGACAATTTCTAAGTGGGAGAACTTGCAAAATAGCAGGGTGTTCAAATACTTATTTTCCTCACTGTATGTATGAATTTTAAGAACACAAAAGAACAATATATGTACTGATAAATAAACACTAAGCATTACTGGCCTTAGGAGGGTTAGCTATCAATATAAGTGAGTAAGCCCTGCCCATCATTTACACATCAAGTGAGACTGAAACTACCCTTGATTAATCACCTTATAGAACTAATTAGCACAGACCACAGCGTCTGGAGACCACAGGGTTCTGGAGAAATGCTTAATTTTACTTTGTACCACGTCAGCTATATATCGTTGAAATGAAAAACGCTTATTGAATTAATTTGCCTGTGTTTGTCTCTGGTTAGAGAGTGACAGCAAATACTGTGTTTTGGTGCATGGTGAACCCCCTGGAGGCTGGTGTATTCTAAGAAGTAGATCTTAGACACTTTTGCTTTGACTAACAACTTAAGTTTAAGAATGTAGACAAGGTCCCACTGATAAGAACAATGTTGATGCAAAATCCAATTATATAGCTTGGTTTGTGATTATGAAAAGTGCGCACAAACAGTTTCATGTTGTCATGGTTGCAGCAGTAAGTTTGATTGCACAAAAGTGTGCTGTGGGGGCAGACTGGTATTGCTGAACTATGAGTATTTAGGTTAAATATATATTTGGGAGTTGGGTTCAAGACTTTCCATGAAGTTAGGGGGTGCAAGAAGTCTCGGAACATGTAGACACTTAAATTTTCTGTGGCACTATTACCCAAAGCACATTACAACTGAGCAGTTAAAGGTTAAGGGCCTTGCTCAAAGGGCCAATAGTGGTAGCTGGGTGGTGCTGATCTCTAGACAGTATGTGAAGCAGTGAGAATAAAATTTCATACAATCAACACTCTTATTTTAGTTGTACAATTAATTGTTTAAAAATGTAGTGATAAAGAGATGAATCAATGGGTTATTTGAAGCAAATTCACCACAGCAGGCCAATTCATTGATCTATCCTGGGTTTAAAGCTTTGCAATATATTACATGTTAATGGCTTCCCTTTGTACATACTACAGTTAGGGAGGACTATATTTAAAACTACTCCATAGTTAGTGATAAACATAGCCTTTCTTCAAACCTGTAGTATAAACTAGAGCATCTTTCTTTAATTCTGCGTTATCACAAAATATGTACGTGTTCCTCTAGAAAGCGGGAAGAGTTTAATTCAGACAATAAAAGGAATTCTGTATTATTCAACCATCTGTCTGAACCAAGGAAGGAATTGATTGAAAGGCCATGTGATGCAGCATCTGCAAGATTTAATGAGCCAATCACATTATCACTGAAATTGCTCAGAGAGGTCATGAAATTTTCAGCATGTGTTGAACCATGTTGTATTGATTAAGATTTTTTTTTTAAAGATGTACTGTACAGAAAACATATTCCCAGAGATGCCAAAAGTACACACATCACTCATTCAAGTAAAAGTTCAGATGCTCATGTTTTAAAATACTCTGGTAAAAGTTGACTACGCTGAAGTTAAAGTAAAGAACTAAGGGCTCTTTCTTGTTGCCTTTTGCCTTACTTGTTGTTAGCTTCGTAGGCTAGCCTACATCTGTGCATTAAAGCCAGGAAATGAAAAGAAATAGGTTAATAAGCTGAAAATGGTGTGCAATGAGAAGAAAACATATTGATCATGTCACTAAATAGATTAAAACTAAAGTAACAGGCCTGGTTTGAAAATGTATGAAGTAGAAAATACAGATATTTGTGTAAAAGATTTAATGAGTGAAAGTAAAAATTTGCCTCAAAATAAATAGTGAAAAAGCACTAATACCAGAAAAAATATATTTAAGTACAGTAGCGAAGTATTTGTACTTCGTTACTTCCTATCTCTGCAGATTCCAGTAGTGGGATCTTAAGCTCTCTCTTGTGGATCCTGTCAACACACGCAGAAAGGACAGTGGCTGCCAACTTGAGTCTTAGGATACTTACAAGCTTAAATGGAGTAGCTGTGGCCTTGCATGAATTAAATTACTGATGTAAGTAAGCCGCAGATAGCTATCTATGTCATATCCTGCTTTGCTTGCATCACTAAAGTACTTTCTGAGTTGCATGTATTTTTCTAAAATTAAGTGGTTTAAAAGAAGTCAATTTAATTACTTTTTTTCTCCCCCTGGAGTCCTTTAATCTGTCTGGAATCCTGTTATCCCAGTCACAGTTGATGCAAAAATGTTTTTACAGGGATCATCATCTAATGCATCCCAAATAATTTTGGGTGATAAAAAAACAATATGCAATGATTTGCAAATATTACAAAATCAATATTTTATTCACATTAGAACATAGAAAACTTATGGAATCTATAATTATAGTTAAAGATACCATATGTTTTATAAGTTCTAATGTGAATCCCTGGCCTGTTTTCCAACCTCCACTAGCTTGAGCAAAATGCACACAGATTCCTGCACCCACCACCGTACCTTCTTATTTCATGTCTGGTGCTTCCTGATTCTGTGCGAGACCTCGTATACTGCTGAACTTTCTGAACGCCTGATTTTCTCAACTTAATTCAACAGTGTGAGAACATCTTAGACATTCAGCCCTTACCAAATGCTGAGCTCATGGGCACCTTAAGCACTGTGTTGAAGGGAGCTGCACTGATCTGGTGGAAGGTGGAGAGAGCCAAAATCCATGATTGGAGGACGTTAAAGGACGTTCAAGCCTTTATTTCAGCTTTCCTCCCAGATGACCACCTGGTCAAATTTCTAAAAATTCCCACTGCCTGGCTGAGGACAAGCTTAGAGCTATGGTACAGCAGTCAGGGCAAAAATTAAGGGACTATCGTGCCCTCTGCTTAAAATAGAAAGCAGACATCACAAGGGGGAGTTGATAAGCCGCATCCTTAACAACATCAAACCCAAGGTTGCAGGATGCCTAAGAGGGACAGTAACTAACATTGAACAACAATTGGTAAAGGTGAGCTTGTCTTCAAGTTTAAGGCACCAATAAAGTATGAGTTGCAAAGCTCTAGATGGACAGTAGACACACATCTTAAATTATGTCAACCTGACCGTTTCCATTTTCCTGGGATTAAATTAAATTATGAAGAATGTTGCAGTACTAGATGTGGCAAAAACAGGTATAAGCAACATATACAGTATAATAAATATTTAGTGATTTTGTAGGGTGCTCACCCAATGGCCCAATGATGGAATCCACTGGTGTGGGTGAAGGTATGCTGCGCACGGCTGTAAAAAATTACTCAAATGGAATGCACTTTGTTACATTAATCCAATTTTAACCTCTAATCTGACTCCAATTTATAATAAAGTTTTAACTTGAATATTTCTAATTCAAGCTGATCACCTTATTGGTTGTACTTCTTTAATTTTAATAGAATATTCTAAGCATTCTGATTTTTCAATTAATCATTCATTATGGTTCTGGAGCCTTAGAGCCTTGTGCTTGGCTAACAATACCTGCTGACGGAGGAACATTGGCCAGTCCGAATCTTAGTCAGAGGATATAACGGTAAACTAATATTCCTTAAAGTGGGCCGCTCAATGCTTGCTCATTCATAAAGAACTATTGATTTAGTTACTTAGTTATAACTTGCTAAGTCAGTGATAGTCAGAAATCAGAAGGTCCCAGACGTTGTGCTCTATGCTCCATCCGTTCATGAGCCTTCAGCTTGTACTATTCTGGTCATAGATTTGCGGTAACACCAGACTACATAATCAACTAGATATAAATGATTTCAGGAAATTTCAGAGTTAAACAAAAATTTTACATTTATGTGCCAGGCAATAATTAATAAACAAATGTCACATCTAAAACAAATAATAGAAGAAAGTTACATAACATTAAACCAAATAATTTAGCAATGCAGTTTACTAAAGAATTGTTAAAGAGTTACTGTACCTGGCAACAAAGATACACAGAGACTGTGTGGGAAGTTCTGAATACAGAATGCTTCCCTGAGTGTTTTGCCAAATTTCCTTAAATACCCAAACCATCGTAAACACTTGCAAATTCAAAGTAAAAAAAGCTTTGCACACCCTTTCTTGGAACAGGATGTGACCTAAAAACCAAATGTCACTTAGACCACCTGGTAAGGATCTTCTTCGGGGCAAACCTTATGTCAGTAGGAGAGAATCTCCCCAAACCTGAGGTCTGTTCTACTGATATGGAGCTGAGATCATATTTCCAATCAAACTGAGACCTGTACAATAATACCAAACATTTGAAGTTAATATTTATACATTCCTAAAATGCCTTGTTCCTACATTCCTAATTACTGCATTATGCAAGTAAAGTAGCTTGAATTCCGGGACCTTCTAAGTCACCTTTTCATGACACAGCCATCTCCCCAGGAGGGAAAGAGGGGGCTCAACGATGGGTGACTGGGCAACTGAACAAATGGCTTTCTCTCCTCAGATCAAAGAGATCCTCTCTTTAGATTAGAAGGTTTATTGTTTTGTTGCATGGTAGTTCTCGGGGTCTGGCCTCATAAAGTTGCATGGCAGTTCTCGGGGTCTGGGATCATTAACAGATCTGACCATCCTTACAATTTAATATGGTTATATTAACAGGAATGTAAGCGGTGTGAAAGCAAAAAAGTCAAAGCTCTATTCCTAGTTGTTTTTCTGGTTGACAGTCTGTGTGGTTGGAAAACACAAGGTCAACGGGCTTTTATTGTAATTTCTACTATACACAATGGTACACAGTAAAAACGAGACAACGTTCCTCCAGAACCCTGGTGCTACACTAAACAACATAAAGCTACAACACGCAACAGAAAACTACATAACCTAAAGCTACATAAAGTGCATCGAGTGCAACCTAGTGCAAACAGTGCAGACGAAAAACAGTACAGACAGACAAACAACAGTACATACAGAAAGACAACACAAGACAGTGTGGGACAATACTTCTTATAACACCGTAATTTTCTGTAATTTCCGTAATTTTCCTATTAAGCGCACCCAAATATAAGCCGCGCCCACTGAATTTGTCTACACTGAAACTAATAAACTTTACACAGGCTTTAATGAAAGACAGTGCCTGTTACACGGTGTAATGGGTGAAATATGTTGTGGCTCCTTTAAGAGCAGAGCGGCATTTTGGGAATAGCCTGCCGCCGCATTTTTTCCGGTATTACTGCATGTGTGCAAGACCGAGAAATATGTCCTTATTATTTTCTGATTTTCATTTCTAAGTTTCTTTGACTAACCCGTAACGCTGTTGAAAATAAAATAAAAAAAGCACGAGTTTTGGAAACCTGTCTATGCTTATATGATTTCTGTTGCAACTGCAGTTAGCGAGCTATCCCATGACCCAGACTCAACGCGTTACAACGGCTTGTGTCTAAACAGTAGCCTACCAAGAAAGTCATTGTTCACTGTCCTCCTTCCTTTCACAACTATTTCTCTCGGGAGTTTTTCTTTTGGCATCGTCGTGCGTTTAGAAGCTTTTCTCCCGATGCCGTGCAGCTCAGAACACAGGTGAAGTGCGTTTTTTTCGTTTCCGTTCGGAAATTTAATTGGTCTAATGTTATGTCGCTCAGTTTTTTGGCTTGAAGTTTGTAAAACCGGGAAAAACCCAGGAAAAATCCATAAATTAGCCGCTTCGTTGTTTAAGCCGTGGGGTTCAAAATGTGGGAAAAAAGTAAGTGCACTGTTAAAAAAAAATCTGTACAAAAACGGTAAAAAGACTGGCAGCAGGGCTTCCAGAGATAATCCGTTAAATTACAGAAATTACCATTTCACAAAATTACTATCAAAAAACTGTAAAAATACAGAATAGACTTTATGGTCAAAAGTACTTAAATTACAGAATATTACTGTTGATAAATATTTTTTTAACTATAGAAAAACAGATAAATTATGTCAAATAACATAGAAAAACAACCAACTGTCAGGTTAATCACCATCAATTTAAGGATTTATTTTGTTATTTTATAAATCTGATCTGTCCATTTACATTGATTTATTGTAAAAGTATAGTTTTCCTCATGTACAATAACGATTAAATAAATCCAGAAAGCACATATTTGAAAGGTTTGTATATTTAATCTCTGTAAATTGAAAGGCATTTACTGTATAAATACAGACATCATTAATTATAATAATCAAAAAATGTTGTATAAAAATACTCAATTCATAATACACAGACAAACATCTGTAGATACATCTTAATAGTTCATTTTCCAGACATATTACAGTTTAACATGTTTGGACAGTAGAGCAATGAGCGCTACTGTATATTCTGTACTTGTAAAAGGAACCTGCACATTCACAGTATTAATAATTGAACAGAAGCACTGTATGTCAAGTCAAGTCAAGAGGCTTTTATTGTCATTCCTACTATACACAGTGGTACACAGTATACAGTAAAAATGAGACAATGTTTCTCCAGAACCCTGGTGCTACACTAAACAACAACAAACAAAACAACATAGAGCTACAACACAAAGTTGAATGTCAAGTTAAATGTCAAGTTAAATTAACAATCCAATTATAGAAAATAAGTTAGAGCATGCAAAAAATACCTACATTAAATGGCAATTTAAAAAACTTTATACATTCACAATGACATTTTATCCAAAGCAACATAACAAATCCAAGTTAGTTTAACACAGTAGACACAGCAGTTAATATAAAAAAATTAAAAAAGTGATGTGCACTCTTCAGCTTGTTGAAGATCAGTCTCAGTGCCATAGGCTGGATTATCTGCAGAGGCTTGGTAGTAGATGCTGGAAAGTCTGCTAAGAGAGCAATACAACAGTCCAGTTTGGAGAGAACAAGAGCTTGGACAGGAAGTTCTGTAGCACGGCCCAAAAGAAAGAGTCTGATCTTCATAATGTTGTACAGGGCAAATCTGCAGGATCGGGCCAGTGCAATTTATATATACGTCAACAATAACACCAAAGTTAGGTCAGCTGAAAACATCAGCAGTTCTGTCTTGGCAGATTTGAGTTGATGATCATTCAACATACAGCAAGATATTTCTGTCCAGGATGCAAAGATGAGAGCAGCAACTGGCAGGACATCCAGCTGACATGAGAGAGAGAAAGAGAGAGAGAGAGAGAGAGAGAGAGAGAGAGAGAGAATGAAAAGCCATGTTTCTAAATGACAGGCCCATTGTCATGACTCACAGATGTTTGGGAATCCCTAGCAGATCCTGCAAAAATGTGAATAATTTTAACAAAAGATGGATCATACAATATGCATGTTATTTTATATTTTGTATTGTCCTGACTGAGATATTTAACATCAACGATGCTTCCATATGGCCCACAAGTCAAAACATGTCTAAAATTATTAAAATAACTACCTTTATGTTCAAACTTTTGAAGGGGGTTATATTAATTATTTAATATTTACCCAGGACAGTACTAAATAAAAACTAACATGCATGTTGTATGATCTCTCTAATTGTGTTAAAATTATTAAGGGATTCCCAAACTTTTGATATGCCACTGTAGGTACAAGGAGAGGAGAAGTGTTGTGTTCTAATTAATGAATCTAGAGGCACCCCAGTTACAACTTACTGTACAAACCATGACGCCCTGAAGGACATACCTGAGAGGTAAGACTCGGACAACTGGAGTGAGGTTCCAAAGACACGGACAATCAGGTGGATAACTGTTCCGTATTATTAAAGCTGCACACAAATCCAGCAAAATGAGCACAGATGACTTAAATGTTGTTGGAGTCACAGAGCTTTAATAACCAAGAGCAAGTAATGTAAATTGAATGTAATATTAGTTATTTTACCTTGACTTCAAAACCGGTTCCAAAATGTTCAAATTTTTCAAAGCAATTGGGTCAGTGCCTAAGTAGTATTGAAAACGATCCCCAGCCCTACTCTGAACCCTCACCCTCATCACCCATGCATAAAGATTAAACTACTACTATAATTAATAACAACAAAAAGTTGATTTGTGCTACACACCTTTGGCATGCTTTTCTGCTGTAGAGCTCCACAGTTTCTCCACACGACCTAAAACCAAGAACAATATTTATGACTTTGTATTGCAGTCACACATTACATACATATGTTCCAATGAGACAATGATCCAAAAGATCAGCTGGAAAGGTTTATTTATATAACTTACTGTGACTTAGCTGCTTCACTGTATTACACAGGGTTGTTACTGTCTGGAACTGTCTAAGCTTCTAGCACATTTTCACAATCCAAACGATTCAATATGTAATGACAGTTAACTCTTCCAGCCAAGATCTACTTTCATTCAGTGTTTTACCCTGCAGCTGTCGTCATGTGACTGTACAAAATACTGCACGTTTTAACTTCACAACTACATTTAACAACAGAAATGCGCAGTCACTATGAAATGTGCTTCACATGTTTGAAACACATACCTTAATCAGCTTGATTTTTTCTGTAGTATCCTCAGAATCTTGTAGTGAAAAAGCGTGTTATTATCTTAAACATTTCCCAGAGGAACAGCCTGAAACTCATTCAAACCGTTGTGGGCGGAGCTAATTCGGCGGCAATTTTGAAATTGTGTCAGTATGCGCACGCGCGGAGCCTAACCTAAATCATCTTCTTATTTTTCTTTAATGGCGGGTTGTGAACTAACTAGGAGGATGATCTGAGCAGCGTTGGTCTAGGAGACTAGGAGAACCCGTGCAAGCAATCCAAAAAGTGTGTTGTTGGTTGGCACTATTGATTAAGTGCAGGTTGTTTTTTATTTTATTTTATTGCTTTTATTAATTTGATGATTTTTTTTTTAAGAAGCTTATTATTATTATTTTGAGTTCTTTACTGTTCTTTACTGTTTAACATTTCATACTGGACCAATGCCTTATTTTTAAATAAAAAAATAAGTTTGTAGTATTTCAGATTTGAGTTCTGTGTAATTTTTTAAACATTATATTGTATTATTTGATTAGATTTTTGGATATTGTAGGAATTGTTACTGAAAAAATTATAAACCACAAAAACCTAAATAATTTTTTTTTGTTTACTCGGACATGGGCAAATACCACATTTTAATTTATAATAATTTAGGGTGAAAAACAGACATAACATGTCTTTATGAATTATGTATGTAGTTAGGACCTATGGGAAAATAATATAATGCCAAATAATTGTTAATAGGAGCATTTATCTGCAAGACAAGCTTAAAAGAGTAGTAAAAGAAACCATGCATAATTTTACTGTATGTAAAAAATACTATTATTTGACATTAATAACTTCGCTTTAACCTTCATATGATTAACTGTCTTCAATGGTAATAAAAACACTGTCAATGATTACAAGAATAATCTGTAAATATTAGATATCATTCTATGTAAAAATACAAATTACTCTGTGAAAATACAGCTAATATCTTTTAAAAAACATTTCTATAATATCAAAATACAATCAATTTTTGATAAATTTAATGATGGCACGTTAAAATACAGAAAATATATGTAAAACAACAGGCCTTTTGTTGTAAATTGAAAAAAGGGTAAATTTTTATAAAAAAATACAGACATTTAACTGTAAAAAATTTTTTTTTTTTTTTACAGTGTGGCTTATAGTCCGAAAAATACCGTAACACTTCTAATAATGAACAATCATGCCTTAATTTTTGTACCTGCTCTGGAATGCATTGTCTTACAGTACAAGTTTCAAAGAGCAAGCATCAAAATAATATTTGACGAGTATAAACCATTCATGTGTTTATAGGAATATGGAATATGCCAGTGTCTTAACATAACACAACATTGCCTCATTTGGAACAATTGGCCTATTAAAAATTTGCCATCTTCAAGCTATAGCTGGAATCCTAAATGACCTTATTACCTCTTTACTCCAGCAGTGTGGGTTGTTTACTTACTGCTTACAGAGGCAATCCCAACCTCTTCCTCCTGATAAATAATTAAACTGAATTTGGACGTTGTACAAAGCCTCTCTTCAATTTTTCCCTTCAGGCATACATTGTCTTTGGTAAAGATCATAAATTCTGTTGGACACATTAAACAACACACTTGCCTCTATTTAGCTCCCACTATTTAAGGGAAGTTACTCTATACCTTTTTAAAACTCCTAGAGATTTGGGATCATGTGATTGTGATCTGTTTGTGTCTTGATTATATGAGGCAGTTGTAACTTCAAAATCTGCTGATAAATGTTTGTTTGTAAAAAAAAAAACAAAAAACAAAAAAAACAGTTTTACACAAACACAAACAAACAAAACCACACAAAAATTTGTAAACAACACGAGCAACAAGAGCAAGAAATGAGAAACCAAAAACAAGATTGATACCAAGAAACATGAAAAATAGTGAATAGAATACTTAAAATAAAATGGCAAATAAAGATATGTTCTCTCTCTCTCTCTCTCTCTCTCTCTCTCTCTCTCTCTCTCTCTCTCTCTTTGGGCATGCGTGAGTAAGTGTGAGCATGTTTGAGTGTGAGCATGTTTGAGTGTGTGCGAATGATAACTGAGTGAGTGAGTTTTTCTATCCTTTTCTATCTTTTGCTGTGTATTTGTGAATTTGTTTAGTTGGTGAAATATGGTGAAAAGTATCTAGAGGTGTTAAAGAGAGAAAGCAGGTCAATATGGCACCATCTCAAGGTTTTGATAATTTAACGCGGAAGCATGGAATTAAAGTTCTCCCTGTGAAACGCTGTTCTGTTGAAGAATGTACTATTGCAGGTGCTGAAGTAGTAGGCACTGCTGAAACATGTGTTAGCACTGCTGAAACATGTGGTATCTTTTAGGAGGCAGACACACATGATTTTAAATAATGAAAACGTTAAACAAAAACTAGCAATGAAATTTAAGGTAGATAATTATGAATGTTATTTATGCAACCTCAGAAAATAGGAAGTCCTGAGAAGACAAACGTGGTAGTGCCGCAAAGGGAAAATGGCAGTGAGGAGCAGGAAAGCTTAAAAAAGTACAAAGAACAGAGGCAGGTAGAAACTGGTAAGGGGTCAAGTGTTGAGACAGAAAATAGGGATATGAATAACAATGAAGAATCTACTAAAGAAAGGTTGAATGATTTGACTGACAAGTTGGGGAAAAAAATGCCAGTACAAATTTGATTGCAAGCTTGACTACAGTAGAAAATATAGAAGACACTGAGATGACAGATGAGAGCATATTTAAAACACTGGCAATAAAAAGGAAAATGAAAAAAATGTAATGGGAAGATAGTGAGGAAAGAAACTGAGGATTCAATTATAAACAAAGATGATGAAAGTAATAGGAATCACATAGAATCAGATACGAGTGGTAACATTGAAGAGTCTGCTCCAGAGAGTTGGAGTGATTCTTCAGGTTCTGGAACTTTAGTCTAGCAAAATAGATCTACTAGAAGCGCTTAAACACTTGAGAAAATCAGAAAGCTCTAACAGATAACTAAAGGAATGAAAAGAGTGAGTTTGAACAGTGTTTTTCAGATCGAGAGTTGTTTGTTGAATCAGCTAGAGCGCTGATGAAAGAAAGGGTGTAGGTAGCCTAGCTGAGCAGGAAGTTCATAGATTAAAGAAAATTGTGCAAAAGCTGAGACTGAATATATTGAGTAATATATTTGAAACAAAGTGATTTTATTTTTCTTGTTTCTTTTGGAGTATTTGTGCTTGGTCTGTCCATGCCTGTTTTTTCAATTCCTTCCATTCTTTATGAGTACAATAAATGTGGGCACAATAAATATAAATTGTGCATGTGAATGTAGATTTTTGAATTAATCAAACAAAAGAGATATGATGAAATGTTTGTACAAGAAACACATAGTGATATTCAAAATGAGAATGATTGGAAATGGAATGGGTGGGTGAAGCTATTTTAAGTCATAAGAACTCATCGAGTGGCGGTACAGCTGTGCTGTTTCAGAAACATTTCAAACCTTTATCTTGTGAGGTTGAACATATCGTCAATTGTTGACTAATAAAAGTTAGAGCAAAATTTGAGAATTTTATTTTAGTTTTTCTAAATGTTTATGCTCCAGTTTATTCCAGCGTGTATTGATCAAGAAGAGGTTATGTTCATGGGAGGAGATTGTAATTGTACAGCAAATGACACTCAATGTTTCTAAGGATATTTCCCATTTGATGAGAGATCTAGAGACAGAATTAATGAAATTGCAAAATTTCTTAGTATCTATAGAAAACCAAAGACACATTGAGCTCTTAAAATCTAAAAAGAGAAATTTAAATGAGTTGTTAGGCATTAAAGGATAGGGGGCATTGGTTCCCTCTCAGTTTCAGAGTGTGGAACAGGTGTATGACCCGACAAAGTTCTAGATATATTCACTCCTTATATTCCTCAACTGGAAAAGACTTAAAAGAGACCACTGAAATTAGGAAATGAGCAGTTTTGTTTTATTTAGAGTTGTACAAAAGCGAGAGCCCAGAGGTGGATGAGCCAGCCAATTCCTTTTACACAGAGCTGCCAAAGGTGCCAGATAAGACCAATTCTGAACTTCAAAGGCTCATTTCAGTGAAAGAACTGCAGGTTGCGCTGCAGAGCATGGAATGTGGCAGGGCCCCTGGAATCGATGGTCTGCCTGACTCTCTTTGGTCAGTAATAAAAGAAGATTTGCTTGTACTCAATGAAAGGCTGGTTGATGGACTGTTACCAGTGAGCTATGAGAAATTATAAGGAATTGGGGACCACTGCTGTGCTCTGATCAAAAAAAAAATTTCTAAGGTGTTGGCCATGAGGTTAAAGGAGGTGCTTTGTCAGGTCATTCATCGTGACCAGACATACTGTGTGCCTAATAGATCCATCTTTGACAGCATACATTTAATTTGACAAATCTTAAACATCATAAAATTAAATTTTTGTCTTATTTCAATAGTTCAGAAAAAAGCATTTGACCACATTGAGCACAGCTATCTATGGAGTACACTGGAGGAGTTTGGGTTCAGCTCAGGTTTTATTGCTATGATTAAGATTTTGTATCAGGACATTAAGAGTGATGAAAATAAATGGTACTTTATGTGACATCTGGAATGTTATATTCCAATTGAATCTCTGCTTGTTAAACTCAAAAGCAGTGTTGAAGGCTGGTCTATACCCTAAAAATATACCTTATATATAAGTAAGAAAAAACTATAATACATATAACAAGTCCCAACCTGGCTGGGTCGGGAGGCAGGCATTGTCTCTTTTTCTAAAGTTGGGTCAGGCTTGCTGGGGACAGGTTGCTGGGTCAGGCTTGCTGGGGACAGGTTGCTGGTTCAGGTCATTGAGAAGGTTGTGCTGTCTGCCTCTGGCATGAACGGGTCATGTGAGACTAGCATGTCATCCTTTGGCATGAACAGGTCATGCAAGGCCATCTCATCTGACTTTCGTCAGGGTTGGGGTCCAGAAGGCTCTCATTATAAATTTGGCTTTGTATGGCAGACCATCCTGGTTTATAAAAGCCATCATATAGTGCTGGGGAAGAAAAATCCACTGGGGGAACTGAACTGAATACATTTTGTGCATGCTGATCACACCTTGTTGAAGTAATCTGTCATGAATGCACAAAAAAGCACAATAGTGTAACGGAATGCAAGTGAAAGGTAATCTTGCTGAAACATGGGCAAACAATTTGTATTGGCCTGCAAAAAGCAGAATGGTCAGGTAATTAGCAAACAACACTATAAGGACAAAACTAGAGCGATAAACAACAAAACAAAAACAAGATAAAAACCAGGAAACATGAAATAATGAATAATGAGACGAATAATGAGAAACAATGAATGAAACCTGCAGGACCACAACAGGTTTGTGATGCATTGAATACAACAATTGTCTGTCTATTACTGCTAATCCAACTATAACCATTTCCCACCATTTCGTCCATGATGAGTATGTTGCTCTTCCACCCTACACTGCTAAGTATGATGCTTTAGCTTTCTGCAACACAAAGGGCCACCCTGGCCATTCCTCTGTGTCTTTGCTCCACTTTGGATATCACTATGCCTCTTGGCAATTTTATTTTGTCAAAGAAGGTAAAGAACATTTAGTAATACATAGTAAATTTGCTTGTGTTTGGTGAGATTAAACAAGTCAAACATTATCAAAACTGTCCTCTGCTCGGTTCGTTGTTAAAATGACTGGGGAGTGTATCAGTGCACTTACAAACCTGATTCCAAAAAAGTTGGGACACTGTACAAATTGTGAATAAAAAAAGGAATGCAATGATGTGGAGGTTTCAAATTTCAATATTTTATTCAGAATACAACATAGATGAAATATAAAATGTTTAAACTGAGAAAATTTATAATTTTAAGGGAAAAATAGGTTGATTTTAAATTTCATAGCATCAACACATCTCAAAAAAGTTGGGACAAGGCCATGTTTACCACTGTGTGGCATCCCCTCTTCTTTTTTTTTATAACAGTCTGCAAACGTCTGGGGACTGAGGAGACAAGTTGCTCAAGTTTAGGAATGTTGTCCCATTCTTGTCTAATACAGGCTTCTAGTTGCTCAACTATCTTAGGTCTTCTTTGTCGCATCTTCCTCTTTATGATGCTCCAAATGTTTTCTATAGGTGAAAGATCTGGACTGCAGGCTGGCCATTTCAGTACCCGGATCTTTCTTCTACGCAGCCTCTTATTGCTACCTGTCACAACTTTTTTGGAATGTGTAGCTCTCATGAAATTGAAAATGAGCCAATATTTGGCATGACATTTCAAAATTTCTCACTTTGATTTGATATATTATCTATATTCTATTTTAAATAAAATATAAGTTTATGAGATTTGTAAATTATTGCAGTTCTTTTTTATTCAAAATTTTTACAGTGTCCCAACATATTTGGAATCGGGTTTGTACATGCCCAGTCTGTCTAAGTCTGTCTATGCTAACAGTAAATCACATTGTTAAATTAATTATTTTAAATTAATTATTGTGTTCCATTATAACATACTGCATGCATAATGTTTTCATACATTATTAAAAGTTTGTGGTGGGATTAGGTAAAGTGTGTAGACTTGTTGCTGAATAGATAGCTAAACAACAAATGTAAACAGCAACATTCCTACTTATAGCTCACAGAACATTTAGAAATAAAATCTAAAATAGGACCAGGCTTTTTCACTACAAACATATAAAAATGCTGGCTTTTCACAAATAAAAACAATGACAGAGCCACAATGTGGCAACATATATAATTAGTAAAACATATACTAATATACAAATACAAATTACTCTAGTAAAAAATAATTATATCAGAAATAATAATCTGTGCTACATATCCTTGAGTTGCTGGTCAGTATCGAGTCTTCTCTCTTTACTGCTGCAATCCAAGAATTTTGTTGTGTTTTGTTTTTCAGAAATCTATACACTTTTATTACCGACAACAAATTAGTTTCTGGTCCGAGAGAGCATGCAAGCACCAAACAACATGTTCCCAGTTTTAATTTTGACATTTTTATTAACAAGAATAAATTGTTGCAATGTCACTGTGTATAAAGCATGTCCCACCAATGTTCTGATTGTGGTTGTTAACTAAACGGAAATGTCCAAGGACCAAAGACATAACTTCCTTATATAAATGAAAAATGAAAAGCAGTTGAAATGGTTTAAATTAAGGATTTGCCATATACAAAACCTTATCTAAAAAACACTAAGCTTTTTAAAAGGACTGTTCCCTATGATATCATGAATGGGGAGAATGCGTTAATATTTTAACATGTAATAAATGCAGTTGACACATATTATGTGTCAACTGCATTTATATGGCTTTTGGCCATGTTATTACATGGTGTTCTTGTGTAAAAAAAAAAAATGTGTTTTGACTGATTGTAAAATAGATATATAGTGCCTGATTCACAAACATGGTTTTGCAAAAAAAAAAAAAAGAAAAGAAAACCTTTTATATTATTTTTTCCTTTTCATTCATTACACTGGAACCTGCAACATTGCTGACATATTAGTTTTGAACCTAGACTATCATTTCAGCAAAGCACACTGCAAGTGCTATATAAATGCAGTAATAATGAAAATAACAAACATGCTGTCCTCATGGCATAATAATAATGCATTCTCAAAGGCACAATGAGAAGAGTGCAGAGGACAGGAGAGAAGAAATACATAGCACTTAAACAGCATTAAAGCATCAGGGAATGCATTTCATTAATATTAGATAACCACCACTCACCCCCACTCTTCCCAAATAAATACATAAATAAATAAGTGTATGATAACGAAAAGCAGAGATACATGTATCCTAGTTCATCCCTTTTTTAAAATATACATCTTTTTTTTTTTTGCACTGCCAATATTTACGTTAAATTACACAGACCTGAGAGAAAAACGTGTGTGTGTGTGTGTGTGTGTGTGTGTGTGTGTGTGTGTGTGTATATATATATATATATATATATATATATATATATATATATATATATATATCTACACAGTGGAACCCGGTTATGTCGATGTCCTAGGGGGTCGCCAAAAAGCATCGAGGTAACCGATGATCGAGATAAACAAAAATCAAAATGGCGGCAATATATTAACGTGCTTGAAATTTATTTATGTACATGATGTGCGTTAATCAATGAGAATGTACATGGACGTGTTTTTGGAGGGTTTTTTACACAACAGCGTTGCCGCGATTTGTTTGATGAAGGCATGCTATAAAAATGTACATACGTTTGTTAACAACAAAAGGCATAAGTGCACCTACTTACAGCAGAGATTTACCAGTATACAATACAAACCACCGTCCATTCTCCATACAAACCTTTATTATATTCTCCAACATTATAAACACACAGATCGCTCAAAAAAAAAAAAAACAGCGGCTGCACAGTGCCGTCTCACATTTAGTCCACATGTGGAAAGAAAAGAAAAATAAACAGTAACTAAGTTTCTGAAAACTTATGACTATCAGGCTGAAGTAATCTGCAAAAACACACAAAGCAAAGTGTCCGAAAAAACGTACGTCCGCGATGCCGAGGGGGAGATAAGCCGAGCGAGCGAGAGAGAGAGAGAGAGAGAGTTTGTAAATGGAAAAATAGGGAAATTTTAAAATACCGCGACCGGCGGCACGGCGCGAAGCCGGAAAAAAAACCCCGCAAGATCCAAAACTGAAACCAAAAACGAGGGACAGAAAAGTCTCAAACATGAACGGCCAAAGGGGGCGTGGCAGGTGCTTTCTCGGCCGCTTTCTCTGAAGCTCCCGGCTTCAACTCCTTACCGAGAGAGCCGTGCTCCTTAGTGTCCGGGTTCCATATATATATATATATATATGATTATATATATACACATATACATGTGTGTGTGTGTGTGTGTGTGTGTGTGTGTGTGTGTGTATATACACTGGCGATCAAAATTAGAGAACAATTTATAAACAATTGAACAATTCTGAAATAATGTCATCTTCACTGCTCAACAGTTGAAGGAGTTTTTGTCCTGTCTATACCATGCTACCAGAACACCTTTTCCACAAATTAACTAAGGCATTTCCAAAAAAAAAAAAACATTATTTTGCAGAAAACACACTGATCAAAATTAGAGAACACTTTCAGATACCTCCCAGTTATTGGTGTTAATCTGGTACCTGGTGCTAATTTCCTGGATTATCTGTCAACCCCTATTTAACTGGTAGCCTTACTTCCGGTTTCACTGACTCTGCAAGATGGTGGGCCTTTCTAAAGTGACTGAAAGCCTCCGGCAGCAGGTTGTCCAGATGAAGGAGAAAAGGGATGACCCTATCAGCATTAGCAAGACAAGTTGGTTGTTCCAAATCTGTGATTTCAAGAATATTGAATCTTTACATCACAAACTCATTCAAGTCCGCCAAGAAGGCTGGTCGTCCACGGTAGACAAATAAAAAAGAGGACAGGATACTGCAGAGGATCTCAATGAACAATCGTTTCCACGCTGCAGCTGGAATTGCTCACCAGTTCAGCGCTGAACAGGGTAAGGATCTGTCTCGTCATATAGTGTCTTGACGTTTAAGAGCATTTGTACTGAAAGCCCACTCTGCAGTAACCAAACCTCGCATTAGCAGAAAGAATCAAAAGGCTAGACTAAGCTTTGCTGAGGAGCATGTTGTGTAGACAGAGGAGAACTGGTCCAAAGTTCACTTCAGTGATAAAAGCAAGGTTAATTTATTTCGGTCCGATGGGAAACATTATGTTCGGCGACAAACTGGAAAAAGACTGAACCCAAAGTGTGTAAAGAAGTCAGTGAAAAGTGGAGGAGGAAGTGTCATGGTTTGGGGCATGTTTTCTGCAGCAGGAGTTGGGCCTCTTATACAGCTACATGGCAGAGTGAATGCAAATGTTTATTAAAACCTTCTTCAACAACATATGGCTTCTTCCCTGCGTTCATCACCCAATCAGCCCGCAGTGTTCATGCAGGACAACGCTCCATGTCACACAGCAAAACGGGTAAAGCAGTTCCTTGAAACTGAAAACATTTGAAATAATGACATGGTCTGGCCAGATTCCTGATCTCAACCCAATAGAGAACCTCTGCAAAATCCTTGGTGAAAAAGTTATGGACAAGAAACCCACTACAGTCACCGAACTGTGGAGGAGACTGGAAGAAGAGTGGATTAAAATCACACCAGAGCAGTGTGAGAGACTAGTGTTGTCCTGTGGCCGCAGATGTGCTGAAGTCATTCAGGGCAGAGGCCTGTACACTTCCTACTAATTGCTGACTGTTGTAACCTTCAGAAAACTTTGTTGTAATCTTTTTCCATGCTACAGTCATTCTTGTTCTCTAATTTTGATCAGTGTGTTTTCTGCAAAATAATGTTTTTTTTTTTTTTGGAAATGCCTTAGTTATTTTGTGGAAAAGGTGTTCTGGTAGCATGGTATAGACAGGACAAAAACTCCTTCAACTGTTGAGCAGTGAAGATGACATCATTTCAGAATTGTTCAATTGTTTATAAATTGTTCTCTAATTTTGATCGCCAATGTACATACGTATATATACACATTATATATATATATATATATATATATATATATATATACCGAAAATGCACGCTGTGGAGGCAAGATGAGGGCAAGATGGCGCCAACCCAGAAAATGCGCCGTGTGCCGGAAGATCCTGACTATATATATATATATATATATATATATATATATATATATATATATATATATAGTCAGGATCTTCCGGCACACGGCATTTTCGTCTTACTCGGGTTGGCGGCCATCTTGCCCTCATCTTGCCTCCCGGTATTTAAGCACACCCAAGACTTTAGCGTGGGGCCAGATTATCTCACCAGCTCCCTAGCCCTGGAAAATATTTTTGCCACCCTGCCTGCTCCTGCTCGGGTTTTGACCTCTGGACTGTTTTTTGGTCTGTCGGCTAATTTTTATCTTATTGGTCTTCATTAAAAAGTGTTTTCATCATACACCTGCTTGCATCCTGTATATATATATGTATAAGGAGCTTAAAGGTGTCTATATTTTCCTCGGACGGAGTTCCACTAGCAGTAAATCCTTCAGGTCAAGCAATTTTGCATCACTAGAAAAATTCAAAATGTGTCTGCAGCAAGAGAGAATTGTTTTTTTGTCTTTGAGGGTGATTTGCAGTTGGTGCCATCAAAATTTTTCCTGCATGGGTGTCCTTTATTTATTTTTTCCTTTCTGTGACAGTGGCACATATACATACTACAATATAAGACATTGGCCTACAATACATTTTTTTACCCATACAGTACACATCAAGCACCATTATCAACTAGATGCAAAATTGCTGACATTTTCCAGATATAGATGTCCCCTTGTACTTGTACTATCATCATTCAGCATGACAATCTAGTACTCTAGTTTTCTGGCAGGTTAAATTGCCTGCATTTCAGAACTGGTTGCAGTTGAATACAATCTGGAGCTGTTTAGTTATTTTCAAGCATGTCTATAAGGATACCAGAAAGATTTAACCAGCACAGTTTGACATGAACAATGCAGCTGATGTACTGAATAACGCCACTGCCATTCCTAATTTACTACAAGTTATTACCAGTACCATATTTTTGATTGACAGATTTTATGTCTTTTATGTTTTCCTTCTTTTTGAGCTGCAGGAGAAGCATTTCCCAACAGGGAAATCTAACTTCAGCACAGATAAATCGCAAATAGTTAATTCCCCACCATGTAAATCAATGGCTAATTTTTCAAAATCATTTTTTGTCAAACACAATTACAGTTGGAGTCATTTTGACTGACAGACAAAATAGCCTTTGTTGATAGTGCTGTCATGTTTTCTTAGTGTCAGAGACTTTAAAACAATGCAGACACATGTTTTAAGATGCTAGGCTGGCGATTCAAATTTTAGATTGGTGCGATACATACTAAGCTAAAGATCTGATTAAACTTAATCAGCAGACAAATATCAAGGGATTTGGTAACTCAGCCACAGTTAGTAATTGTCACTTTTTACATTTTCATATGCTTGCATTAATATGAACCACTGTCTCAATACCAAATACACCAATTAGGTACACTATATAGCCAAAGGTCTGGCCATCTAATACATCACATCATCAAAATCATTGGGACAAGGTCATGTTTACCACTGTGTGGCAATAATTTTGCAGTGTCTTACTAAAATAAGCAAGGTGTTCCCTAAAAAAAAGACATAATCTGTATGGAAGCATATATTGCTTTAAAACTTGCATTTACATATCAACATTGATGGTGTCTTTCCAGATGTTCAGTCCATATGCAACTCCATACCATCAGAGATTCAGGCTTTGCAATGTTTGAAGATAACAAGCCATAACAACGCAGGGTCCATTGTTTGCAAAATATATATAAAATGTAAACTTTTTAACAGTTTTCCACTTTGCCTCAGTGCATTTTAAATGAGTTTTGGTTCTGAGAGGATAGCAGCATTTCTGGATAATGTTCAACTAAAGCTTCTTCTATACATGATTTTTTATCAACATTTGTTAATGGTATCGTAAAATGTGTTCACAGGAAATGTTTTCTGGAGGAGTTTCTTAGCCCATGCAGACATTTTCATTACAGAATCCTTCCTGATTTTAATTCAATACAGCCAGAGGGCTTGACAAATATACACATGCAATACTGATTTTTTTCACTCATGTCCCTTGCACACAGAGCTAGGGTTTCTGAAAATTTTACTGTTATGTTCTGTAGATGTTGATAAGTGTGGTACTCTAGATGAATATTTCAGCAGTGAACTTTGTTTCTCATTGCACCGTAGTCCATTGAACCCTGAACTGATCTTCCAAAATCACATGCACAATGTCACATTTACAGTCACCAGACTTTTAATTATGCACACCTGTTTTTTTATAACACACAAACTGTCAGTGGGTCATGGATGCAGGGCTAGGTGAGTGAGGACCCAAATGCAGGATGCAACATGGAGTAAGGAAAATACAGGCTTTATTGGGGCACAGGCAAAAACAAAGTTCAAAAAACAGTCCAGGGTCAAAACACAGGCAAACATGGCAATGCAGGGAGAGACAAAACCAAAAAAAAACAGTCCAAAAAAAAATCTAAATCCAAAAAACTGAGCAATAAAGGACAAAGTAAAACACAACCAAAAACAGTCCAGAGTCCAAACCAGGTAACTCGGAAAGCAGAGCAGAACAGGGATCAGGAACAGAATCAAAATCAGAATCTAGAGCAGGCAGAATGGCAAGAATAATCCCAGAGACCTAAGGCAGCTGGTAAGATGATCTGGCACCCATGGGTGTCCTTAAATACCATCTGGAGCGGAGTGGCGCCTTCGGCAGGACTCTGGGGCGGAGCAGGTGCGTGCGCAGCAGGGCAGACAGGCATAGAAGTGAACTTGGCAGGTTGGAAGAACGGGGTTATGTCCCCAGTCAGGCAGGAAGACTGAGGTTGGGCAGCTCCTCCAGCAGAGCACAGGGGCTGGAGGGACAGCTGTCTCAGGAGGTTATTTAGAACCAGCTGGTTTGCCATAGATTGTTCATGACAAACCGGAAAATACTCAGTTCTCTGCTGGGGGCTGAGCTTCAAAATGTCACCCGTCTTGTTTGGGTCTGAATTGCCGGTCTGCAGCGGAGCAAGTCCAACGCTTTAATAAATCTGCTGGGTCCATCTTTAGGCCAGATTATTCTATCAGAAACAGCAGGTGACTAGATACTGGATAGGAGGACCCAAATGCAGGATGCGACATGGAGTAAGGAAAATACAATCTTTAATGGGGCACAAACAAAGTTCAATAAACAGTCAAGAGTCAAAACACAGGCAAACAGGGCAATGCATGGAGAGCCAAAACCAAAACCAAAATAACAGTCTAAAAAATCTAAATCCAAATAACTGAGCAATAAAGGGCAGAGCAGAGCAGAGCAACCAAAAACTGGGTAACTTGGGAGGCAGAGCGGATATATATATATATATATATTTTTTTTTTTTATATATATTTTAACATATATATTTTGCCAAATATTTCTCAAACATTTATTGTTGGTTTACAATTGCTTCCAAAGTAAAAAAAAAAAAAAAGTAGGACATATTGCAGTAATTAAAATAAAGCAAAACAAGTAACAGGGATCAACAAGGATCCAAAGCTAACATTAAACATAATTTAACAAAACTTTAATGTTGCAACAATAAACATTATTTAACATAGAGATATCATTGAATGGTACAGTAATCAGTCAATCAATAATCAGTTAAGTAATCAGTTGAGTGATTGTCCCAAACTGGAGCCAAAAATGTTTAAATAATGTCACTCCTAAACCTTACATATCTAAAAGTAAAAAAAAAAAAGAGAGAAAGAGACATCAACCCTTTCACAAAAAATTACAAGAGTAAAGTTACATTTAATTAAAAAAAAAAAAATTAATAATAATATTATTATTTTGTGATTGTCCCAAACTGGAGTGAAAAATGCAAAACATCTGGAATGATGTAACACAGATGAGGTCTCTGAAATAGTAAAAATAAATAAGTTAGATTTTTTTGTAATGAAAAATGCATGAAAATGCATGTTTCACCCCATGTACAGAATTTGTTTTAACATTAAATCAAAACTTTTAAATGTAGATAACTGTCATATACAGTTGACTAAGTGTGTTTGTCCAACAAATTGGCATATTTGCAAAGAATATAAAATGAACATCAAGATAAAAAATTATCCACATGTAATTTGCTTGAATATGATGCATAAATACGACCACATATCCTATAAACGTTTATATTTAGAGAACATTTATATGTTTGTTTGAGATATGCATTTTAGCAATGTAAATGTATGTCAAGATGACAAAGCTGTTTAAAAAAAAAATCTCTAAAACAGGTGCACGTAGTGAGTTGACAGTATATCTTATAATGATCAAAATTGCCCTAAATATTTTTTCTCTTTTTCAGAGATGTGAAATAGTTAATTCGCCCATGACTGCAGTCACAGCAAAACCTGGATATTTATTAAAATAAAACTGAGTAATCATAAACTGTCAGGGTTTCAGAGTGACGGAAGCAGAAACCGGGGGAGTAATGAAACGGAGGTTTTAATGACGGAACACAAAATCCATGAAACAAACCAAAAAAACGAGCAATAGTGACTGAAAAGTAAAGATAAATAGAATGTCCCTAGGAAATGAAGATCTGTGCACTCTCGGAGGAGTTGAGATCGCAACAGTGCTCACGGGTATGTAGATTATTCACGTGAGGAGTCCTCGAATGTTCTTACACATAAACAAGTAGAACAGACAGTGAGTGAGTGAAGGTGAGGGGTTTATATATGGCTGCATGGTTAATGAGCCTCAGGTGCCGGTACTTAGTATGATGGGGATAGACTACGAGTGTGTATAGTGTCGAGGGACATCATGGCAGGCTGTTCCCTGACACCCCCCCCAGGGCGCTGGACAGAGTGGGTGAGCAGTGTAAAAGTCCACCAGGGGAGCCGGATCCAGGACGTCCTGCCTGGGCACCCACGAGCGTTCCTCCGGGCCAAAACCCTACCAATCGACCAAGTATTCCAGCACACACCCCCTCCGGCGTGAGTCAAGCACTTCGCGCACTATATTCACTGCTGGCTGGTCCAGGACTTCCGGCAGCTGAAGGTGCCCGCCTGCACCAGAATGCGGCGTAGCAGGCATGCGGAACGGCTTCAGGAGAGATACGAGAAACACAGGGTGTATTCGGTACCGAGGAGGGAGGTCAACTGGTAGGACACCTCGTTGACCTGCCATACCACCTGGAACGGCCCAATGAACCAGGGACTCAGTTTTCTGCATGGAAGGTGGAGTCTCAGGTCCTTAGTAGAAAGCCACACCCGCTCCCCCGGTTGGTTGGATGGAGACCCCAGCCGACGTGCGTTTACATGTCTCTGTGTGTCCCGGAGGGCCCGATGGAGTTGGGTGTGGGCCGACTCCCACACACAGATGCTCTCCCGGAACCAATAATCAATGGCAGGGACGTGGGAGGGCTCGTCCGACCATGGGAACAAGGGGGGCTGGAACCCCAGCACACACTGAAAAGGTGTCAGTCTGGTGGTGCCCTGACGCATGGAGTTCTGGGCATACTCTGCCCAGGGCAGGAACCGGCTCCACTCAGTCTGATCCTCGTGGCAGTACGATCTCAGGTAGCGCCATAGCTCCTGGATTTTCCTTTCCGTCTGACTGTTGGACTGTGGATGGTAACCGGATGACAGGTTAACCGCCACGCCGAGTAGCCGGAAGAACGCGCTCCAGACGCGTGACGTGAACTGCGGCCCGCGGTCCAACACGGTCTCCCCCGGGAGACCGAAGTTCCGAAACATGTGGTGGAAAAGGGCTTCGCCAGTCTTCAAAACAGTAGGCAGGCCAGGGAAAGATATGAAGCAGCAGGCTTTGGAGAACTGGTCCACTGCAACCAGCACACAGGTGTGTCCCTCTGACCATGGTAAATCTGTCACGAAATCGATACCCAAGTGGGACCAGGGCCGTTCGGGTATTGACAGCGGGACCAGCTTACCCACAGGCAGGTGGCGTGGAACCTTGGACATGGCGCAGACCGGGCAGCCCTGGACGTAATGTGCCATGTCCCTGTGCATGTTAGGCCACCAGTACCGAGCTTGGAGGAGAAGGAGGGTTCCCTGTGCCAGATGGCCAGATCCAGGGGTATCGTGGACGGCGTTCGATAAGGCAGGGTTGACGGGTTGTAGGGATGAAGGTCCTACCTTTTGGGCACCCGGGAGGCACGAGCTCTCGACTTGTGGCCGAGCGGATCTCCTCCTCGAGGCTCCATACGATGGGGCACATAAACAGCTCGGGAGGAATAATGGGTTCTGGTTTGATAGGTTCGTCCAGGCCATAGATGCGGGAGAGGGCATCGGCCTTGCCGTTCCTGGAATCAGGCTGGTAGGTGAGGGTGTAATTGAACTGAGTTAGGAATAGGGCCCATTGGGCTTGTCTAGGGTTCAGCCTCTTAGCCTCTCTAAAGTATTGCAGGTTCTTGTGGTCTGTGATCACCACGAATGGGTGTTTTGCGCCCTCAAGCCAGTGCCTCCACTCCTCAAGTGCCAGTTTGATGGCGAAGAGTTCCCGGTTCCCAATGTCGTAATTCTGTTTGGCGGGGGACAGCTTCTTTGAGAAGTAGGCACAGGGGTGAAGTTGGGAAAGTGTAGCCCTGACCCCGGTGGAACATGCGTCCACCTCCACGACAAAGGAGTGTTTGGAATTCTGGTGGTTAAGAAGGGGAGCGATGCAGAACCGATTCCGTAGAACTGGCTGAAAACTCGTATGAACCGACAGTAAAAATGAGCAAATCCCAAAAACCTCTGCAGCTCTTTCACGGAACCGGGGGACGGCCACTCTCGCACAGCCTGCACCTTCTTTTGATCCATCTGGATTCCTTTCATGGTGATCACACAGCCGAGGAACTGGACCTTGGTTTGGTGGAACTCGCACTTAGGGAGGTTGAGGTGATGCTTTCACAGGAGCTCTAGTACTTGGGTCACCTGGTCATGGTGTTCTTGAGGTGTCCGGGAGTAAACCAGGATGTCGTCAATGTAAATGATGACGAACCGGTGTAGGAACGGCCAGAACACCTCGTTCATGAAGCCTTGAAACATGGGCGGTGAAATTGAAAGGCCGTATGGCATGACCCGGTACTCGCAATGGCCTGCGGGGGTGATGAAGGCGGCTCGGATGCGCACAAGGTTGTAGGCACTCCTTAGATCTAACTTGGTGAAGATGTGTGCCTCTGGCAGATCCTCCAGTGCGGCAGGGATGAGGGGGAGTGGATAAGGAAGAGGCGCGATGAGAGATTTTTTTGAGGGATTTTCGCCCGAGATGGCGTGGGGGACTCCTCCACCTGTGTTGCAGCCATTGTTACTACCTTAGAGAGTGGAGTGGGAAGGTGGCAGAGGCAGTGTTCGTGACACCAGGGGCTCCATTCAAGGATGTTGCACGGGCTCCATGAACACCGAGGTGAGTGTTTAATCAACCATGCATGAAAGCCTCTAGTCCTACGTTGTTATCATGGCTGGGAGGTGGGGAAGGCACCGGAGGTGGAGCTCGGTGAACCTGGCTAGTGGCGACTGCCGCCCGGAGCACTTCGATGAGCTCCCAGAGAAGATTCACGCTCGCACTCGGCTGCGGCTCCATCAGTTAGGCTGCGTTGTTTTCCCATTTTTTTTCTTTTTTGTGAGGTCCGTTCTTCTGTCAGGGTTTCGGAGTGACGGAAGCAGAACCCGGAGTAGTGAAACAGAGGTTTTAATGATGGAACACAGAATCCATGAAACAAACCAAAAAACGAGCAATAGTGACTGAAAATTAAAGATAAACAGAAAGTCCCTAGGAAAATCAAGATCTGTGCGGTCTCGGAGGGGTTAAGATCGCAGCAGTGCTCACAGGTATGTAGATTATCCATGTGAGGAGTGGAATGTTCTCCCACATAAGCAAGTAGAACGGACAGTGAGTGAGTGAAGGTGAGGGGTTTATTTAGGGCTGCGTGGTTAATGTGCCTCAGGTGCCAGTACTTAGTATGATGTGGATAGACTAAGAGTGTGTGTAGTGTCGAGGGACGGCGTGGCAGGCTGTTCCCTGACATAAACATAAGCAAAAAAATTTTTTTTAAGTGTAAATCATTTATAAATATAGAAAATATCTTACCTTGTAAAATCTCAAAATCAAATCAAATCAAATTTTATTTGTCACATACACATACATACAGGGTACGACATGCAGTGAAATGCTTAATACGACGGTCTGGCATGAGGGAATAGGATGGGGAGAAAAATAATACAAAGGAAAAAAGAAGACTGATAAATAAAGTATAAAAGCTATATAAAATAAAATATAAGAATATATAAAGATATAAAGATTATATATATATATATATATATATATATATATATATATATATATATATATATATATATATATGAAAGAAAAATGCTTATGGCAGTAAACAGTGAAACAGTAAACAATAGACAATTTAAGGTGGTTTAGATTGTCCATAAAGTGTCCGTGTGAGGTATGATGTGGTGTAAAATGTCCATAAAGTGTCCGTGTGCGGAATTGTGTGGTGTAAAGTGTCCGTGTGCGGTATTGTGTGGTATAAAATATAAAGTGCACTGTGCTGTGTGAGTCCAGAGTTTAAAGTGCCGTGGTGCAAAAGGTAAGATATGTACAGAGAAGAAGTGTGATGATGGAGAGAGTGGGCCAGTTTTTAGATCCTGGGTGTCTTCTGGTTTAAACTCTGAATGGCCTGCGGGAAGAAGCTCCTCCTCATTCTCTCGTTGTTCGCTTTCAGGGAGCGGAAGCGTTTCCCTGACCACAACAGAAAAAAGAGTCCATTATTGGGATGGCTGAGGTCCTTCATAATCTTCCTGGCTCTGGTCCGGCACCGCATGCTGTAGATGTCCTGCAGGTTAGGGAGCTCGGTGTGGATGGTACGTTCAACTGAACGCACCACCCTCTGGAGGGCTCGCCTGTCCTGCATGGTGCTGTTCCCGAACCAGGAAGTGATGCTGCCTGTCAGATCGCTCTCAATGGTGCAGGTGTAAAAAGTCTTTAGCACCTGAGAGGGTAGTTTAAAGTCCCTTAAGCATCTCAGATGGTACAGACGCTGCTGGGCTTTCTTTACCAGGCTGTTGTTGTGACAGGACCAAGACAGGTCCTGTGGCTTTCTTCACCAGGGTGTTGGTGTGACAGGACCAAGACAGGTCCTGTGTGATTTGAACACCAAGGTACTGGAAACTGTCCACTCTCTCCACTGGGGTCCTGCTGATGTTTAGCGGTTGGTATGACCGCTCCTGCTTCGTGCTGAAGTCCATGATCAACTCCTTAGTCTTGCTGACATTCAGGAGAAGGTTGTTCTGCTGGCACCATCTCTCCAGGTTTTTAACTTTCTGTAGGTAGGCCGTCTCGTTGTTGTTGGAGATCAGGCCCACCACAACGGTGTCGTCAGCAAACTTGATGATGGTGGTGGAGTTGGAAGTGGCCACACAGTCATACGTGTACAGTGAGTACAGCAGGGGGCTCAGAACACAACCCTGGGGAGCTCCAGTGCTGAGGGTGAGGGTGGATGAGGTGTGTTTTCCCACCCGTACGGCTTGTGGTCTGTCTGTCAGGAAGTTAGAGATCCATTGACAATCTACACATCTTTACATCCAAATCTTTCTTGTCACTGAATCAGTATGGCAGGGAGTATTGCAGGAAGTATTCCACCCTGACTTGCCACCATTAGATAATTTTTATTTTTTATTTTTTTGCGACTCTAAGGTGTATGCACAATATCTATATCTTGTGCCTTATGGCAGCAAATCATGTATAGGAAATATCAGTTTCAGATCCATTACAGTCATGTCATTTAAGAGTAAGTTGGAACAATAATTGTTTATTTGAATATATTGAATGATTTTATTCCCCTTCATTTACATTTATGCATTTGGGAGATCTACATCCAACAGCAGAGATGCCTAAGATGCCTAAGATAACACTACTGACCTTTCAAATTACCCTCCAGAAGTGTATCAATGTTAAATAGTCCCAAGAGCAATACTACATTAACATCTATGTGACACAAATTTCTTTCTAGATGTTCTCTGTTTGCTTTGCTGCACTGAAAATCTGCAGCTGATGTACCAGACAGGGTGCTGCTCCTCCAACACCACCTGCCCCCAGCCCTCTGTCTGGTCCTCACAAGTCAACACACTTCCATCTGGATCCTTTATTGCTTATTGCACAGCCTTTCCAGCTCGGTCCCTCTGCCTGGCCAATTGGCCTTTTCCTTTGATTTTGCCACATCCCTCTTCACCTGCTGCTGCATCTACTTGTACTCCTACCCATGTTTTCTGCCAACCTCTTTCTCCTTATGCTTTTATTGCCCTTGCCATGGTGTATGACCCATGGCAACACACTCACGTTAGTATCCAAGTTTGGTTTTGTAAACCTCTTACATAGCCGTTTCTGTTTCAGTTAAAAACTGTTTCAGCCTACATATTTCATGATCATTAGCACTTGCTTTGGCTTATTATACACTTCACTCTGATCCTACAAAATCCCTGATGTTGTGCAATTGTACAAAGGCTAAAGGATGGTTACTGCTTGCTTTTTGCTTTTTTATGGCATTTCACAACTGCTGTAAAAACAATTACAATAACCTAGTGTTAGCATAGTATAAGTGTGCATATACATAATAATGCATATTATTTTACCAAACATCCTGGATCCATTAAATTATAAGGGTATCTCCTGTGCACAGCCCACTTTACGTCATATACCTGACCACAACCCCATAATCCAGAAAAGAATATTAGACATTTTTTTATGATTTATCTTATTTTTATTTTTTTACATAGTAAAATACTACCATTTTAACAGGGGTGTGTAGACTCTTTCTATATTTTATATAACCTGGCTATAAATTAATATAATAGATTAATTCTGCAGAATATTTTGTTTCTCTTTCTTGTAACACATTTTCAAAACCTTTAGGTGATGTAATCCATGGAAAGCCATTACATATAAAGAATAAAGCATCATAATTTTTGATTGACAGAACTGTAGACATAAATACTAATTCAGTTCAAATGTTTCACAAAAAAAAAGTTTATACTGAAAATAAACACCTTCAAGTATTAATATTTCAGCCTGTGCAAGGTGCCAGCAAAACAACAGTGCAGAGATCATTTATTAATAATCATAGGCTCAATTCATTGTATAAATTTTAAATGTCCAAATTCAGGGCTAAGCAATAATAATAAAGAAAAACTTAATTCATGAACAGTAGATTGTTGAAATAGAATGTGCTATACCAACCTTTTTTTGCATTTGTTTTTTAGTTCAAATCCCTTTGGCAATATTGGGCATTCAATATATTTTATAAACATAGAAAAGCATGTACACATTTAATTTAAGAAAACTTAGGTGATCAACTTATACAGTGGTTTATTTTGTATATTGGGATATCGTAAATCACCAATTAGATTATCAATGATGAAGGGAAATTCAGAGCAACATCTGAGACTGTGGGTAAAGGTTTTTGAGGTGCATATTTCACCTCATTTTAAAACATTTTCAGCAGAGGAAGCTTTCGTGAAACAGAAATAGCATGTAACCTTGGATTTGAATATGCTGTCCTTCCACTGGTGACATAGAAGCCATCTGTTGTTTATGCAATGTACGTAAAAATGAGGAGATGGAAAAAATATGGTGAAAAGAATGTAAGAATAAAGTAAGGCAGGTTAATGTTAATATATGTGTATCTTGTGCATGCTGCTGTGTTCTTTTTTAACACTTGCCTTGCTCCTTGAAAACTTGGTTTAATTAACGCTTTCTCTCAAATTCTCGCTTTATCTCATTAGAGCTGCTGAGCCTCCATAAGAAATAAAAAAATACCAGGAATCCCAAAGGAGATGGGTTTAGACATGTTTGAAGATAGACATACCTTTAACAAGCCTAATAAAACTTTACCTTGCCCTAAAAAGACTGGAATGGGGATTCAATTAATAAAATAAGAACATTTATTTGAGTTTTAGTTACAGTTTAAAAAAAAATCAAGGACAACTGTGGAAATGTTTGTCACAGACAAGATAGCACTAGATGTGTTTTCTGCCTGCTTCTTCTATAATTGTACCATGAGGTGGTACTGATGGTCATTGTCTACACCTAACCATTTCTGATATAAACTATAGTATTGCATGGATCCAATTTGTTAAAGATTTTGCACAGATTTTGCATAGATGTGCAAAATCTTGCACAGTGGGTACATGCTGTAGTGGATATCAGTATTTAGACATTGATACAAACCTTTATAATACAAGTTCAAAAGCCACCCCTTCCCTCTTCATGAAAAATAATTAATTTGTAATGGATATATATGAAAAGCTGATATACCCCTGTTCTATTACTTCCAGTGTGCTTCATCTGCCATGCTCAATTATTGAGAATTGGTATAATTGACTGCACAGAATAGTGAGGTGGAAGGCTGCTGTTTTTGCCTTTACTGGATACCTCTAGGAGATTGTAGTATTCAGGTGGAATGACCAAGGGGGATTGGTTGTCTAAGCTTTAAGGGACATACAGTCTCTCACAAAAGTGAGTACACCCCTCACATTTCACCAACCATTTTAGTATCTTCTCAAGGAACAATACTAGAGAAATTAAACTTGGATATATTTAAGAGTAGTCAATGTGCCGCTTGTATAGCAGTACATATTTACTGTTCTATTAAAATATTACTCAACATACGGCTATTATTATATAAATAGCTGGCAAGGAAAGTAAATACTGTGAACATCTCACAACTGTGTCCAAACTGTCAATATTTTGTGTGGGCACCATTATCTACTGATGGAACTGATGGATTTTAGACACATGGCACTTCTCCACCTTCCATATGTCTGGAGACATACTTGGCCACTCCTTTACTTTTACCTTCATTTTACTTTGCAAGGCAGTCATCTTGGTGATGTGTTTGGAATCCTTTTCATGTTGGAAACATTTTTTCAACACAGTTTCTGGAGGGAGGGCATCATGTTCTGCTTTGGAATCCCTGGTTCCCCTTAATGAACTGCAGCTGCTCAGTTCCAGCAGCACTCATGCAGACCCAGACCATGATGCTACCACCACCATGCTTGACTGTACACAATTTTTGTTGGTACTCCTCACCAGGGCATCACCAAATGCTGGACATCATCTAAGCCAAACAAGTTTATCTTAGTCTCATCAAACCACAAGACGGAGTTCCAGTAATTCATGCACTTGGACAGGTTGTCTTCAGCAAACTGTTTGCTTGTGAGCCAGCTTTAGAAGAGGCTTCCTTCTGGGACAATAGCCATGCACACCAATGTGCGGCGTATGGTCTGAGCACTGACAAAGCGGACCTTCCGCTTCTGTAACCCATAAAGCAATGCTGGCAGCACTTGTGCATCTGTTTTTTGAAGCCAGCTTCTGCACCTGATGCACAGCATGAGGACTCAACTTTTTTGATCAACCCTTGCGAGGACTGTTCCGTGTTTTGGGAAACCTCTGCATGACCCTGGCCAGCTGTACAGTAACTCAGTTTCAGGGTGTTACCAGGGTGTTCTTCTTATAGCCTATGCCATCTTTGTAGAGAGCAACAATTCTAATTCTCAAATCCTCAGAGTTTTCTTTGCCATGAGGTGCCATGTTGAGAGAATTGTAGGCTAAAATTTTAACTGTTCTAATTCAAGATACAGAAATTTGTATGGTCCAGTCAAGCAGACAAAAACATGAACATCATGAATAAGACATGTGGCTTTGCATGGTTAAAACAACGTACATCCATTATAACTACACTGTGGACTCACTTTTGTTGCCAGCTATTTTGACAATAATAGCTGTATGTTGACGGTATATTGTCAGATGACAATAAATCTGTACTGCTATAATAGCTGCGCATTGACTAAAACATATACAAGTTTAATTTATATAGTAATGTCTTTTAAGGAGATATAATAAAATATTTGCTAAATGGATACATTGTTATTGACAATACTGTAATCAATGTGTCAGCTCGATGAACTGCTGTGGTTGTGGAGGGAATACTCCCTGATGAAAGCAAAGGTCCATTTCTGACATAGTAATCAACAGGTTTCAATTGGCTTGTGGCAAGTAGGGATAAGCAAGGCAAAAATGGTATAAAAATGGGTAAAAATGGTTTACCTTAGTGTTGAGGTCAACAAGATGATGTCACTGTTTTTCTTTGATCACCGAATGAGCAGTAGGGGCTTGATGCCAAACTAAGTGTCCTGCTGCATTCATGTTACTAAAATAAGAATGTATGTAATTAAGTCTCAGACAGATACAGTAAGGCTGTTTTAATAACAAAGGAGACATAAGCAAATTTCAATCTGAAGCAGATCAAAACAGGATCAGGAATGACCAGGAAAGCAATCAACGGTTAGCAAACAGAGTTTATCCATTATTTGCAGCATGAATACAAATAAAACAACTTTGCATGTGTGGCATCTGTAGGTCCAACTTGTTCCCAAAAATTGGGAAATTTAGAGCAATTAAAGAATTACTAGTAAGATGTAAGAACTAGATTTAAGAACTTTACTAATAGAAACCGACTATGCCACCCAGGGGGCTCAGTTACAGGGAATAACCCGTTATAAAGAAATATGTAATGCACCCAGGTTCGAGTCAGGACATTAGACAAAATTTTACATTTTATTATGAACTATTAAAATCACATAAAAACATACATATACCAACACACATGAATGTTAGAACTCCAGGTCTGGGGACCTTACACCTATCCACAGCAAACACACGTGCACTCATACGACACAACACCCCCCACCTGTTGGACACTGCACACCAAAGGAAACCATCACCAAGCAGAGAGAAACTTGTCCCTCACACTAGAACTGGTCTCCCAGACACCTGGAGAAGAAGCAAACCAAAGTATGGTCAAACAAATTTACCTGCTCACACACACACTAAACAAAATCACAACAAGAGAAAAAACTAAAATACAAACGCACAATGACGGAAACAAAAGAGCAAAAGAAAATACAAACAAAATAATAAAAACAATCAGTTCTATTCAATACACCTACTAAAGAAACGTAGGACCTCTAAGCACGCTGATGACTGTTGAGTAATCATCCGGATCTCCCGACCCCTCAGAAAAGCAGAAATATATGGCAGCAGTTTATCAGGCCACCTCCCAGCTGATCATCAGAGTGTTGAACACTAAAACAGACACACTAATATATGAAATGCATGTACTCCGTTAACACGCTAGCATTCAGCTCCTTAGCTAATCCAGTAGTCCATTAGCCACAGCACTACATGGCCAGGACATGCGTCCCTTGCTGGTGCTCGGCATGTAAATAGAAGAGAACGCCGGTACAACAATGCAACTCCGTCCACACTTCACAGGACTGACAGACAACCCAAAACAACGGCTCTCAGTTCCTCGCTTCCTAATTACGGGGAAATAAGCACAAAGTTACTATTTTTGGCATAAAATAAATAATACCCGACAGTTAACCGACTTACAAGTTCAAACAAGTTACGGTGCACAGAGAAACTCTAAATAAGGAACTGGGATGGTTTTAACCCAATAATAACTGGATTCCTCCGTCCACACTAAAAAAAAGCAAACCACCCTTAAAACCCAATCCACACAATCAGGTAACAAATCAGGCATGACTGATTCAATTCAATTCAATTCAATTCAATTCAATTCAATTCAATTCAATTCAATTCATTTTTATTTGTATAGCACTTTTAACAATGAACATTGTCTCAAAGCAGCTTTACACAGATAATGTGGTGATAAAAAATTAATATGTTCTTAATAAGTAAGTTTGGCCCTAATGAGCAAGCCGGTGGTGACTGTGGCAAGGAAAAACTCCCCGAGATGGCATAAGGAAGAAACTTTGAGAGGAACCAGACTCAAGAGGGAACCCATCCTCATCTGGGTTGCACCGAATGACATTAACTACAGTCCGAATCCATCCTCAAAGCTCCCGTTCTTACTCCGAAATTCCATGTAACCAACCAAAGCCGTTGATGAAAAACCGTCCCCAGCTGCACAGTGGCCTCCAATCGAAGAGAACACTATCCAGAGGATAGTACAGTTTGGACTCCGGCAAGACTTGCTATGGCAGCATAGCTTAAAGGGAGAACCAGAAGGTAACACCGACATGAGGGATCTCTGGGATAAGAGACGACCCAACACACCACCATCAACAAACATGAATGAGCATGTAGGAGTGAGGGGATGACAGCATACAAATATCCCATTTCACCAAACACTCTTTATCCATAATCCCCCTAGATCTGCTCCTTTTACCCAGAGGCAGCATATATAAAGAGAAAAGCAGTGGGCCTAAGACAGATCCTTGCGGAACACCAAACTTTACCTCAGAGAGTTTACATCAACAAACTGATAGCGATCAGTCAAATAAGATCTAAGCCAGGAGAGAGCTGTTCCTTTTATTCCAACAACGTTCTCAAGTCTAGCAAGCAGTATAGTAGACATGAGAACATTGTTGGCATAAAGGAAACAGCTCTCTCCTGATGTGTCCTTACCACATGAACATATTCGGTTATGTCACCAGTAATCAGGGAAAAACGCACTTCCACAAGACACCTACGGCTTCCTTTAAAAACCCACTAATTTAGTAAAGTGAAACCCGGCCATCATTCCAATTGCTCCACCCAACCACGTGACCACCACCACTACCACAAAGACCTAAAGCATACCACTAAATCAGCAAAGCAATGGACCAATATTCCCTATCTGTATCCAATATTACATTTCTATGTGTGGCAAAAGAATGTGAAGCTCAATGACTAGGAGTTTATTTGAAAATCAAATTAGAGTAATTTTATTTTTAATCAATGTGATGACAATCAGCTGTCAGTAAGTCTTCTTCTTCATCTTCTTTCAGCTGCTCCCATTAGGGGTTGCCACAGCGGATCATCCGTCTCCATACCACCCTGTCCTCTACATCTGCCTCTTTTACACCAACTACCTGCATGTCTTCCCTCACCACATCCATGAACCTCCTCCTTGGGCTTCCTCTTTTCCTCCTTCCTGGTGGCTCCATCCTCAGCATTCTTCTACCGATATAACTCATGTCCGAACCATCTCAATCTCGCCTCCCTCGCCTTGTCACCAAAAAATCCTACATGGGCTGTCCCTTTAATAAACTAATTTCTAATCATGTCCATCCTCGTCACTCCCAACGAAAACCTCAACATCTTCAGCTCTGCTACCTCCAGCTCCGCCTCCTGTCTATTACTCAATGCCACTGTCTCTAATCCATACAACATCGAACATCCAACAATCAGCTGCCAGTAAGTACTCTGTTTTATTTCTATCAAAGTCTGATCGTTACAATGTGTTGCTTATGGAAGTTTATCAGGGCACAAACAAAGAAGATATCTGGAGACCTCGTGGTTTGTGGCTCATAAATCTGGAAAAGGTTACAAAACCATCTCAAAAGAGTTGCTACCCTCCCCCATGAGATCACTTCAAAAGAAAGATGTGAAATAGTCCACAAGGTCACAAAGGAAGCCAGGGTAACCTCTAAACAACTAAAGACCTCTCTTACCTTGGCAAAATGTAATGCTCATGAATGCACAATAATGAGAACACTGAACTGCACTGCATCATACTTCCAGCACCTAATGTCAGGAACTCACAGGACACAATGCTAGATTATTCCGTCAGAGACTCTTGTGGGTGTGACTAGGTGAGGACCCAAATGCAGGATGCACAGGGTTAAGGAGAAAACAGGCTTTAATATTAAGAGCAAGCAGGGCAATTGGGCAAAGGCCCTACAACAATGACACTGCTCAGGGAGATGTTGAAAATGTTGTGCACATTCCCTGAGCACTCTACCCGGAATGTTGTCTGGTCCAGCAGACTTCCGTGGGTTAACTCTTCATAGAGTTTTCCTCACTTCAGCTGTGGTTAGACAGAGCACCTGGTCACTGGGAGGAGGGGTGGTGATCCTCGCCGCCATGTTTTTCTGCACCTAGAAGTCGTTCAGCGCATCTGGGAGGGAGGTGTCACAGTCACAAGCAGGTGATGTCGTCTTATAGTTCGTGATTGCCTGGATGCCCTGCCACATGCGCGGTGTTTCCGCTGTCCTGGAAGTGGTTGTGAATTCTCTTGGAGTGTGCGCACTTTACCTCTCTGATGGCACGGGACAGTTTGGCCCTTTAAGGTCATCTTGTCCCCTGCTCTGAAGGCGGAGTTTCTTGATTTTAGCAGCGCACGCACCTTGGCATTCATTCACGGCTTCTGGTTGGAGCGTGTAGTGATGGTCTTGTAGATGGTCAAGTCATCAATGCACTTGCCGATGTAGCTTGTCACTGTTAACGTGTACTCTTCCAAGTTGTGAAATCACCATTGGTTGCGGCTTCCCTAAACATGTCCCAGTCAGTGCATTCAAACAGTCCTGGGGAGCAGACATGGATCCTGCTGGCCAGGTTCTCATCTGCTTGAACGCCTGCTGAGTGGTCTGTATGCTGGGTTCAGCATAACAGAGATGTGGTCTGAGTAACCGAGGTGGGGGCGGGGCTTCACTCGGTATGTGCCGCGGATGTTTGTGTAAACAACATCCAACGTGTTTTCTCTTCTGGTTGCAAAGTCCACATTCTGATTAAATTTAGGGAGCACAGTCCTAAGATTTGCATGGTTGAAATTTCCAGCAACAATAAACAGTCCATCAGGACTAGTAGTTCACTAATAGTCCCGTGGAGTATGCTGAGTGCTTCCTTAGCATTTGCGCTAGGTGGTATGTACACTCTGAGCACAATAGCAGTGGTGAATTCCCGTGGTAAATAAAAAGGTCTGCATCTCACAACCATAAACTAAAACAGCGATAAGCAGTAGGTGGAAACAAGGACAGAGTTTTACACCATTCCATGTTGATGTACACACACAGACTGCCGCCGCGAGCAGTATTTCTGCATTTCCGTCAACACAAAACGCATCTAGCCTGTCTAGCTGAATGGCAGCGTCCGGAACTCTGATGCTCAGCCTTGTCTCAGTGAAGACGAAGATGCAGCAGTGTTTGTACTCATTGCAGCAGTAGAGATGGTAGAGCAGGGCGGCTAGGGTTAGCTTTTGGCCTAGCACTAGCCCCCGCTCACTTTCCGTGCTTCGGCTTACTCCCGCAGTGCTTTTGATTCCCCCTACTCCGTCCATCAGCCGCAGGCGACGGTAAGGTCTGAAGGCCTTGTTTCTCGAAGCATGCTGTGGTCGCAAAGCTTCTGCCACAGATCATCATTTATTGTGTTGTTGGGGTTGTTTCTGAGATCCTTGAGTTTTCGGCGGTGGTACACAGGGACACAGGTCGCTCCGATGTCCATATGTTGAGTGAAGCGGGCTACAAAGTGAAAATAACACCATTTTGGGTCTGGAGCGAGATGGTGCGAGCTACTGCCGCGCCACCATCTTGGATCCGAGTAACTGCTGAGAGTCTGCTTATTGGCCCAGACAACCTTTCATATGAGGGCCATAGCAGACAAACAGCTGCTCCGAATTCCTCCAAGGACTCTTCCTGTGGAGGTACGTATCCACCAGAGCTATATATTCAGCTCTGTGGGTGACAATATTGAGGAGTTGTGTCGCACGGCTGACTTAACCCTTAGGTCCACCAAGGACATGGCGCAGGCCGTGGGTCGTTCAATGGCAGCCTTAGTGACTACAGACAGTAGCATCAACTTTGAATACTTATTTAATTTTTAATTGCTGCAGAACAGCTGTTAGATGTAAACCTAATACTTCCCATTAGAGGTCGCCACAGTGGATCATCCGTTTTCATGATCCGCATGTTTGATTTGGCACATGTTTTTACGCTGGATGCCCTTCCTAACGCAACCCTCCTCATTTATCCGGGCTTGGGACCGGCACTAAGAGTGCAATATCATCCGCAAACATCATAGTCCACAAAGACTTCTGTCTGACCTCATTCGTCCAACCTCCACCTTGAACCAGTATGTCGTTCCTACTGCACACTTAAGTGCTGTCACACTGTTCTCATGCATACTTCTCTGCCACACCGACTTCCTTTCTCAGCACCCTGTCGTACGCTTTCTCTAAATCCACAAACACACAATGCAACTCCTTCTGGCCTTCTCTATATTTCTCCATCAACATTCTCAAAGCAAATAATGTGTCTGTGGTGCTCTTCCTTAGCATGAAACCATTCTGTTGCTCAAAGATGGTCACCTCTTCTCTCAGCCTGGCTTCCACTATTTTTCTCCATAATGGTGTGACTGATCAGCTTTATTCCCCTTTAGTTACTGCAGGTCTGCACATCTCCCTTATTCACACAGTGTATATACATAATGCCAGATATCCAATGTTAGGCGCCGCCCAAGTGGCAGCCTGTTGCAGCAGCTCCCGTAAAGTTTGTGCTTTTTTTATTTATTTTATAGTGTTCCGGCACTTTGTGTTTTTTTCTTTTTAAGTGTATACGCGTAAATTTGGAAACTTTTGCACAATGGACATAAACAAAGCCACCGAGTTTGCTCTACTTTTCCTGCTTCTTTGGACTTTGTTCACAGTCGCGTCTGGAAACTCTGTTCATAGCCACGGTCCTATTGTTTACACCAGTGATCAGCTGTTAGCATTCCGCAACATGCCGATGCTACTAGGAGAAAACCGGATATTCCCGCGAGCTAAGAAGGAGAAGACGGGGGAACCGTGCTGGAGCTGTGTGTCGGAATAAAAGGAGACGTTACAGACCAACTCTCCCGTCCATCGTTATGGGAAATGTAAGATCTTTACCCAACAAGATGGACGAGCTAGCGGCTCTTACCCGGCATCAGAGGGAATTCGGGAGTGTAGCATCATGCTGTTCACGGAGTCATGGCTAACCAAGCTAACTCCGGACACGACCGTGGCTCTGGATGGATTTGATTTACTGCGCGCAGACAGAACGATGGAGAGCGGTAAGAGAAAGGGAGGAGGACTGGCAGTGTTTGTGAATAATAGATGGTGTAAATCTGGACACATCACTATTAAAGAACAGATCTGCTGTAAGGACATTGAGCTGTTAGCCGCTAGCATGAGGCCGTACTATCTGCCGAGGAATTCTCGCATGTTATCGCGATAGCTGCGTATATTCCCCCCTCTGCTGACGGTGAATCGGCATGCGAAGTCCTGCATTCTGTTGTTAACAGACTGTTAACACAGAGCCCAAATGCCCTTCTCATTATCTCTGGAGATTTTAATCATGCCCTCCATCCTCCACTCTGCCCACATTCACCCAGTATGTTTCATGCCACACCAGAGACAATAAAACACTGGACTTATTTTATGCAAACTCAAAGGAGGCCTATGCTTCATCACCTCTCCCCCCCTTGGGAAGATCGGATCACAACCTGGTTCATCTCCTACCTGTGTACAAACCCCTTGTATGCAGGCAACCAGCTACCTCCCGCACAGTGACGACATGGTCTGATGAGACCGATGAGGCTCTGAAAGACTGTTTTGAAACAACTATGTGGGAGGAATTGTGCAGTCCACATGGGAGGATATTGACAGTCTAACAGATTGTATTACGGACTACATTAACTTCTGTGTGGAGAATACTGTACCCACCAGGACTGTACGGTGTTTTCCCAACAACAAACCATGGATAAACCCTGATATAAAGACTCTCCTTAAAGAGAAGAAGAGGGTGTTTAAATCAGGAAACAAGGAAGAGCTGAAAACTGTCCAGAGAGAACTGAGGAAGAAGATCAGGGAAGGAAAAGCATGCTACAGGAGGAAGATGGAGGATCAGCTGCAGCAGAACAATGTCAGCGGTGTATGGAAGGGCTCAAAACCATCACTGGTCACAAGGAGCCAAGCTCTCAGGCTGTGGGTGACCAGAAGTGGGTGAATGATCTCAATCTATTCTTTAACAGATTTGATCAGCTACCTCTCCTGCCCCCATCCAGTCCCCCTGCTGCAATCCCCCCTCTCTGCTTCCACAGCAAGCAGCTCCAGCCCCACCTCTCTCTGCACTGCTATCAGCTCACAGACAATACACAACACACCTAACTTCCCACCCCTGCCGATTCCTCCAGTCAACACTCCAGCCAATACACACTGCCCCTTACAGAAGCCCAGGTGAGAATGGAGCTCAGGAAGATCAAAGCGAGGAAGGCTGCAGGCCCAGACGGCATCAGCTCCAGGCTACTTAAGACCTGTGCTGACCAGCTGTGCGGCATACTGCTGTACATGTTTGACCTGAGCCTGAAGCTGGGAAAGGTGCCACAGATATGGAAAACATCCTGCGTGGTGCCTGTACCAAAGACGCCGCGCCAAAAGACTTCGGAGACTATCGACCAGTAGCGCTGACCTCGCATCTGATGAAGACATTGGAGAGGCTAGTGCTCACTCATCTCCGACCTCTGGTGAGCCCATCAATGGATCCACTTCAGTTTGCCTACCAACCTGGCATTGGAGTGGAAGACGCAGTCATCTTCCTCCTAAATCGGGCTATTTCACACCTGGAAAAGGCTGGGAGCACTGTGAGAGTCATGTTTTTTGACTTCTCTAGTGCTTTCAACACCATCCAACCTGCGCTCCTGAGGGATAAGATGGTGTACATGGGAGTAGACCATCATCTGTCTGCCTGGACACTGGACTATCTCACAGACCGACCACAGTATGTGAGGACTCGTGACTGTGAGTCTGACATGATTGTCTGCAATACTGGAGCCCCGCAGGGAACGGTTCTTGCCCCGTTTCTCTTCACCATCTACACTGCAGACTTCATGTTCAGCTCAGAAACCTGTCACCTACAGAAGTTCTCTGATGACTCTGCCATCGTCGGTCTGATCACGAATGATGATGACAGAGAGTACAGAGGACTTATAAAGAACTTTGTGGACTGGTGCCAACGGAGCTGCCTCCAGATAAATGCGGGGAAAACGAAAGAACTGGTGGTGGATTTCCGTAGGAACAAACAAACTCTATCACCAGTGAACATTCAGGAAAGGACATTGTGAGTGGACTCTTACAAATACCTGGGTGTTCACCTAAACAACAAACTGGACTGGACAGACAACACTGAGGCAATCTACAAGAAAGGGCAGAGCAGACTCTTTCTGCTGAGGAGACTAAGGTCTTTTGGAGTACAGGGAGAGCTACTGAAGACCTTTTTTGACTCTGTGGTGGCCTCAGCCATATTCTATGGAGTGGTCTGCTGGGGCAGCAGCATATCTACTGCAGACAGGAAGAGACTAGACAAGCTGATCAGGAAGGCCAGCTCTGTCCTGGGGATTCCCCTGGACACTGTACAGGAGGTGGGAGAAAGGAGGATGGTAACAAAACTATCATCATTGCTGGAGAACGCCTCCACCCCTGTATGAAACCGTTACATCGCTGAGCAGCTCTTTTAGTAACAGACTAATACATCCCAAGTGTCTGAAGGAGCGATACAGAAGGTCTTTTCTCCCTGCTGCTATTAGACTATACAACCAAAGCTGTTCCCAGTAAAACCAGTCACCAACATACAACACTGCTATTACTTTTTAAGATGTGCAATAACTTTATCTGTGTGAAATATTATTAAACAAATCAGGTACAATATTATGTGCAATATTACGTGCAATTTACGTGCAATACTACCTCAAAACGACTTAAAAAGCGTACTTTTGTTTTTCTCCTATTCGTATTATTACATTGTACTGTATATATACTGGTATTGTAGTATATGTATATTATTTTTAGATATTTGCATTTATTTTTATTTCTTTGTTATTATTATCATTATTATTGTTATTATTATTTATTTTTATTTCTGTTTTTTATTTTTTTGTATATTCTTCTTTTTTATATATATTTGCATCTATTTTTATTTCTTTGTCTTGCTGCTGTAACATAGAAATTTCCCCACTGTGGGACGAATAAAGGTTTATCTTATCTTATCTTATCTTATCTTATCTTATCTTATCTTATTCTGTACAGTGTATATACTTTATTATAGGTATTTAATTCAAATATAATAGACAATATAATAGCTCAATGTAGTGCATATAAGCAATCTACTCTGTTCCACCTACAAGTGGATATGCCATATGAGCATGTCGGATAATCAAGAAGTCTCATCCATGTTTTCATCCCTATTTATTTTCAGTGTTTTTGGTCGTGATTGACCAAATTTTCAGGACTTCAGGATCATTAAAAAAGTAATAGCAGACCTGGGCGATATATATGTATATATATATATATATATATATATATATATATATATATATATATATATATATATTAGACAAAATAAACTTGGAAAGTGTTAGAGAAAGAAATAGGTTTTCACCCATCGCTTGAAGACAGCCAGGGACTCTGCTGTTCGGGCATCTAGGGGAAGTTAATTTCAAGACCTCAGTGAAAGAACACAAAAGAGCCTTGAAGTATACTTACCTCTTACCATGAGAGAAGAATCTCAGGCAGCATGGTACAGAGCGAGGTGAAATGAGGTCTCTGAGGTAAGAGGGTACTGGTCCATTTTTGGCCTTGTAGGCAAGCATCAGTGTTTTGAATCTGATACGTGCAGCTACTGGAAGCCAGTGGAGGGAGCACAGCAATGGAATGGTGTGGGAGAACTTGGGCAGGTTAAACACAAGTCGTGCAGCCGCGTTTTGGATCATTTGCAGTGGATGAATAGCGTTCAGAGAGTTGCAGTAGCCAGCAGAGAGCTGCAGTAGTCCAGTCTCGAAAATTACAAGAGACTGAACAAGCACCTGGGCAGCCTGTGTGGACAGAAATGGTTGAATCCTTCGGATGTTGTAGAGAAGAAATCGACAAGAACAAGCCACATTAGCAACATGTGAGGAGTTGATTCCTTATAGTTACCCCATGGTTGCAAGCAGTGGCTGAAGGGAATAGAGTAATGAATAGTTATTTAGAGATCCTGACCTAGAGATGAATCACCTCGGATGACCAACAGTTCTGTTTTGTCAGGGAGGATGGAGCAGGTAGAGCAGGGGGGGGTGAGTAGTGTTCAGAAGATGTTGTGGAGCTTAAGAGAGTTTTGTGCAGAGGCCTTTAACTTTTCCTTGTAGAAGGCAGTCTTAGCAGAAGTCACATCCAAATAAAGATTTATCGCCAATTGCTGCACAAAACATCTGACAGCCAGGGGTGGGACAAGAAGTCTTCTTGAGTTCAGTGGTCGGAGGGCAGAGGAGGTCAAAGGTAGAGTAGAGGAAAGTGTCAGTGGCAGAGTCCAAGGGTAGAGAGGAAAAGGAGTCAGCGTTGGGAAGAGATGAAAGAGGTAAAGAAAGCTACATAGGAGGGAGAGATAGAGTGGAGGTTAGGATGGATAAAAGGGAGCTGTTGGAAATTGTTTTTTAGGTAGGATAGAAAGAGTAATTGTAAAGGAAACCAGGTGATGAACAGGAATTTGAAGTAGTGTAGCAGTCATATCTGTATCTGGGTTAAGTCGAGTAAAAACCAGTTCCAGGAAATTTCCTCCCTTGTGTGTGGGAAGGCAACTGCTCAATGTCAAGTAGAAAGTATTCAGAAAAGTCAGGAGGGAAGATGACTGAAGTTTATCAGATGGGAGGTTGAAGTCACCAGGAACTGTCAGAGGGGTGATGCCAGAAGGGAAAGTACTGAGAAGGGAGGCTGTCTGTTCTAGAAAGTCTCCAAGGGGACTAGAAGGGCGGTAGATGACAATGATGAAGAGGGTGACTGGAGAAGTAACTGAAACTACATGGATTTCAAAAGAAGACATGGTTAAATGAGATAAAGCGAGAGGTGTGAAACACCATTTCCGTGACAACAATAAACCTGTACCACCACTACCAGTTTCTCTTGGTGAGTGAGAGAAAGCATAGGCAGAAAACAGAGCAGCTGGTGTAGCTGTGTTCTGTGGGAATATATAGGTCTCAATGAGTGCCAGAAAGTCGAGGGCATAGTGGGAAGCTAAGGCTGTGATAAAATCAGGAGCAGGTGTAGTTGACACCAGATTCAAACAGTGAAAAAGTCAGCAGCCACATGAGGAAGCAGAAAATCATGATAGCGCTGTTTCAACGTGAATGTAACACTGGAGGATAAGTGACGCTGTGCAGAAAAATGCCTGGTTGACAGAACAAATAATATGCTTAGAATTAATATAAACTAATTTAAGTGCTTATGCAGAATACTGAAACTACTAACAAATTAAATAAACATCAATAATAAACAAGAAGAAAACAAGGTACTTACACATGGCCAGATGGGTAAATAAGAACACTGTTCTTAAAAACAAACAACGAGTGAAATAAGACAAGGAAGTAAAAAAATGGCATATGTTCTTTAATTTTTTTGGTCCAACCCTCAATAGGCCAAAGATAATGGTAACCAGAACAACCAGGCAAACCCCTAAATAAAACATTAAGGAAGATTTTTTGCAAGATAATGGTAATTAGTAAAGCTCAAAATGTGGGTGTTTCAAAAGCTAATGGTAGGTAGGGAAGGCCCAGCTTTGGGAAGTTTCTAAAGTTAATGGTAAAACAGGAGGTTTATTATGTATAAAACAATAAAGGATTGTCATTTGATTTCAGACCATCTATGACATGCAGTGCTCGAATTGAGTAAAGTCTTATGGGGGGTCCCCTGTTGTTGTGTAATTCATATAATTATGAATATCATTTTTTTAATAGAATTTTTTAATAAAATAATTTTGGGGACCCACATAAGCTTATTTTTTTACTTGTCCTTGGGGGTCCCTAATGCCTAATGTACGGATCCCCCCAGCCTCCCCTCAATTCGAGCACTGCTGACCTGTCATGAGTATGCTCTCAGGTTGACTGTGGTTTATTGCAATAAACTTTACTTTGCTCTTCTCATTCACGGTTTCTTGAATTCTTTGAAAGGATTATTTTACAGCATTGATACTGGAAGTCCCAGCTGATATGTCGGGAACGTTCGGCCTATGAAATAATTTCCGACAACTGCGTGTTTACATTGCACACTGCACACCTTTTGTTAGCTCCTGTTTTCTAGTATGGCATACTCTTATTTTAATCTGTTTAACATCACTTCCTGTTAGTATGTGTGTCCCTGCTGATGCAGGGTTTTTAATGTGACTCAATGTGTATCAGATGTGATGTTACCAGTAATCTGTCTACATTCATGCAACTTCAATTGTGTGTAGTTTAAAGCAAAGATTTTATCCAACATTCTGATGAATCACTCATCGGGTTGGATGACATATATTTAATAGCATGTTCTGGTTAATTATATTTTCTTTTACATCATGTAAATGTTCAGGAGCATCACTTACCTGGGAAAAGATGTCACCAAAATGAATTTTATGAAAAATGCAACCCAGCCAAGAGGCAGTGTGATGATCTGAGGCACTCTCTAGCCGGAAACCTATTGTCATAGCAGTTATGTCAGTGTTATGTACCCATGTAAGTACTTTGACACATAATACTGACAAACATTGTTGCAACAAATACACCTCTTCTCTATCTATTTTCTAATGGCAGTGTCCTGATAATTTTTTATATGTTCTACTGTAAATAAAATATGCATTTATAAGATTTGCAAATCATTGCATTCTTTCTTATTACATTTTAATGACGTTTTACACAGCATCCTATTCCCAAAGATTAATTGTATCCAAACAGACTGATTTACATTTATCCTCTTGTTGTGAAAACACAAATGTTTACTGCATTCATCATATAGTTGTTTATATGGCAGGACATCTCCTCTAGAAAAGTAATTAAACTGATCAGGTTTAATTAACCTTGTACAGGTTATATACATTTTTTTAGGTTATAAATTGATACTATCTTTATCTTCTTTTATTAGGCAATTTATAACCTAAAACATTAATATAACATGTACAAGGTTAATCAGATATATATATATACTTTTTACTTTCTTTATTTTATGTAATACAAGCATATTATGTTAATGTTAGTTAATTGTTGTCAATTGTGTAATTGTTTTAAATAATTCAAATATATATTTTTTTATTAATTTTCTGTTTTTTTACAATATCTGAGTAAACAATTGTAAAATTGTAAAACTCACAACTAATGACTGAAGAAACACTGTGCTGTTCTTCAGTACTTAATGAAGATTCAGCACAATATTGCAAGGTGAAGCACATGTAAAAACAAATCCTTAATTACTGTAATATTTCTCATCTATCTATCTATCTATCTATCTATCTATCTATCTATCTATCTATCTATCTATCTATCTATCTATCTATCTATCATCTCTGGAGCACACGCATTCCTTTAACTGGCAGGAGGTCTGACTTTCTCCGACTGGCTGCGCCTCACTGCCCTTGTGCAGTGGTGTGCCAGTTGTGGCTCCCCCCATCACTGCGAATGCCACCATCTGGTGAGCCACGTGGACATCATAATCTCTCCTTAATTACATTAGAGCTGCAATCAGTTAGTGCATTACAAGGCTTGGCAAAGAGCTTTTAAATCTTGGAGGAAATCATAAATAATTGCACTAACTACCCACTGCCAGATGTGCATCCCAACTTGGTGAGCATGAGATAAATAGTCATTCTCAACGATAACATTGTTCAGTTATAACAGACAAGTATGTTTTTAGCTTACTGGGTTTGTTTAAATTCTCTTTTATAGCACATAGCTACAATAATAATCAGCATTGGAATGGAGTACTTACCATTCCAGGGGCTTTGTCTTTGTATTACTATTACTATTACTATTACTAATACTATTATTTCTTTGCTTTTATAATGATAATAGCGGGTCTCAATGTGGTGAGTAAATGTAGCATTATTGGATAATGTTTTTTATTGACTGTGTGTGTGCGTGTGTGTGTGTGTGTGTGTGTGTGTGTGTGTGTGTGTGTGTATAATAAATAACATTTTATTTAATTATATAAATTACATTTAATAGAATTTATAATTGAGAACAAAATGTCTGAACCAGTTGGCATGTATAAAATAATGTTTTAAGCTGACAATGAAAAATGAAGAATTTTACCCAAATAGAATAATTCACATTTTTTCTCTTGTTGTGAAAACATAAATGATTGTTGCATTTTCATTTGAGGGGGGAAAAAATTATGCCTGTACATAGAGAAGGACAAGAATGTCTTTGCCTTTTGTAGGAGATTAAAAAAAAAAAAAAAAAAAAAAAAATGTAAATTAGATACAAGACTGAGGAAGCCCCCTCTGGTGCTCTGTCTTAATGATAGAGACAGTAACAATGACCTATCAATTGGCCATTATAATCAGCAAGCAGTATGCCTCTCAATTAAACAACTGATAAGAATTCACTGTTAATTTTATTCAGCATTTTTTGCGGTGAGCCTTTAATACATTTATGTATATATTTATAATTTATATTTATATGTATAATTTATGCTCATTCAGACAAGATTTTTTTTTTGTCAGCCATGGGTGGATTGACAAAAAAAATTCTCATTGTTGACTAACTACTTTATATATTTTCATTTATCATAATTTCCGCATCACGCTTTTACAGTTTATAACTGTTAGAGGAAGAATAATGACCCAAAATGCTGTCTATCCTTCAGACTCTTTCTGCTTGGGCAAGTATGTCCAAAGTGATTTTTTTTTTAGTGCCAGTTTATTAAGAGTTTTTGATATTGTTCCCTATTGACTCACCTTCTTTTCTCCATTTTGTGTGAGATATATAGATATATATATATACACTGTATATGCATATATAATAGGCTTTAGTAATTGTCAAATAGAAGAAGTGAGGCACAGCCAGGACAACCAACCATGAGATGGTTGCCTGGCCAAATTGAGCAATCTGGAATAAAGGCCTTAGTAAGAGAGGTGTCCAAGAACCTGATGGTCACTCTGTCTGAGCTCCGAAGATCTTGTGTGGCGATAGGATAGTGTTCAATGTTCCAGAAGGACAGTTATCACTGCAGCCCTCCACCAATCTTGACTTTATGGCATAGATGGAAGGCTCTTTAGTGCAAAACCCTTGAGTTTAGGAGTTTAGAGTAATCCCTTAGAGTTTGCAAACAGGCACCTGAAAAACTCTTAGACTGTGTAAAACAAGATTGTCTAGTCTGATGAAACCCAGATTGAACTTGGCATCCATTCAAAATGTAATGTCTGCACAAAATCAGGCACCACTCATCACATGTCCAATCAAAACTATTAAAAAGAGTAAAGCATGATGGAAGCAGCAGGGACTTGGCAACTGGCCAGGGTTGTGGAAAAGCTGCATGGAGCAAAGTATTGAGATATTCCCAATACAAATCTGTACCTCAGTGCTCGGGACCTCAGTCTGGTCCGAAGGTTCTGTTTCCTACTTGACAACAACCCTAAGCACACAGTCAAGACAACACAAATTTTTTAATATTGTAGTTTCCTTGTCTCTAAAACATTCTATATGCGCTGCCCCTCTAATAATCTAATTTCTAATCCTGTCCATCCTTGTCATTCCCAATTCAAATCTCAGTATCTTCAACTCTGCAACCTCGAGCTCCACCATCTGTCTTTTAGTCAATGCCACTGTATCCATACCGTACATCATAGCAGGTGTCCACAAAGTCCTATAATCTTTCTTTTTTACTCTTTCAAATACACTTCTATTACACATCACTCCAGCCACACTTCTCCACCCACTTCACCTTGCCTGCACTCTTTTCTTGTACCTTCACTTCTCCAGGCTCTTCTCCACCTGCTCCCTACTCTCACCACAGATCACAATGTCATCTGCAAGCATCATAGTCTATAGATGCTCCTGTCTGGCCTCGTCCATCAACCTGTCCATCACCACTGCAAACAGGAATGGGCGTGATGCAATCCCACCTCTACCTTGAACCAGTCTGTCATTCTTACTAAACACTTCACTTCTGTCACACTGTCCTCATACATGTTCTGCACCACCCTCACATACTTCTCTGACACACCTGACTTCCTCATACAATACAACAACTTCTCTTAGCACCCTGTTGTACACTTTCTCTACATCCACAAACACACAATGCAACTCCTGAGCTTCTCTATATGAGCTTTGCTCTTCCTCGGCTTGAAACTATACTGATGGTCACCTCTTCCCTCAACCTGGCTTCCACTACTCCCACAACTTATCTAACTCACTCTGGAATTTTTCCTTCTCCTCCATCTCACAACCCACTTACAGACATTTATCATCACCCCTTCAACTCCCAGTACACCCACTACACTCTTACTGTATTGCTTTCTTTTAATGCAATCTCTGAGTAAGAAACAATTAAGAATGACTTAGTCAATATTCTATTGCAGCTTTGAGAATCTGCAGAGAAAATGCTGAATTGTATAGGATACTTAATCTACCAACACATTTTGTCTGTCAACAAAAAGATGAATGAAGAAATTTTGGGAACCTGATGAAAAGGTACAGGAAGGAAGACCAAACAGAATACAGTTCTTCAAAAACCTCTTTAACTTAACCTAGTAAAATAAATAAAAACAACAAGGAAAATGAGATACTAAAATGTGAAAGCAGTAGCTGGATGATTGCATGATGAATACTAGTCATTAATATTCCTCCATTAATTCTCCTGTCTACCAAATGAAGAGATGTGCAAATCATTGTACAATGGGTAAGAGGGCCATCTGCCATAGCAGAATGTAAAAACAAAGTAGAATTTGTAAAGGTAAAGTGCTAACTGCTGCAGAAGTGATAAGGGAGACAGCTAGGAAGGTACATGGTGTGACATCAGGAAAAAGAAGAGAAGACAAAGAGACGTGGTGGTGGAGTGAGGAAGTGCAGCAAATTATAAAGAAAAATATGTTAGCGAAACAGAATTGGGATCAGTGGAGACATGAGAAAAGTAGGCAGGCATACAAGATGTTGCAGCAGGTGAAGAGGGATGTGGCAAAGGAAAAGGAAAAGACACTAAGGAAAAAGAAAAGGAATTTTACCAATTGGCAAGGCAGAGGGACTGAGCAGGGAAGGATGTGCTACAAGTTAGGCCAATAAAGGATGTAGATGGAAGTGTGTTGACTAGTAAGAAGAGTGTGTTAAAAAGGTGGAGGGAGTATTTTGAGCAGCTGATGAATGAGAAAAAGGAGAGATAGAGTAGTTTGGATGATGTGGAGATGGTGAAGGATTAGTAAGGAGCAAGTGAGAGAAACTGTTAAGAGGATGAAGATTGGAAAGTCAGTTGGACCAGATGACATACCAGTAGAAGCGTGGAGGTGTTTAGGAGAGTTGGCACCTATGCTTGCTTCTGTTAGTTCAGGAAGTGCTCTGTGTGTGTTTGTCCCCTTACAGGTTTTGGTAAGTGGTAAAATGTTAGAAAAAAATATATATCTAAGAATAAAAGCAAGCAATCGGTCCGACTGAGCAAAAAACTGCCCGGGTGTTGCTTCCTTGTGAGCACATATTCTGCGCACACTCTGTTCACATTCTGCGCATATTCAATGCATATTCTGCACACATTCTGTGAATATTCTGCACATATTTTTCGCTTATTCTGCGCATAGTTCTCGCATGTCTATGCGAACGCTTCGCTCCCGCAGAGCACTCCTTCAGGGGGTGCTCTCACTCCTCATGGTTCTGGCCCTGCTCCACCTCAGCGAGTGCTCTAGTTCACAGATGGACCTGGCAGAGGGTCTGGAGACGGGCTTGTCCCTTTCTCCTTCCTCACCTGCCTTGTCCAGCTCTCATTTGCAAGCTGGCTCAGAGTGGGACCTGCGCAGGCTCTGGGAATGGAACAAGAGGTAAACACTCCCCTGAGGAAGGATGTCATCGAGGTGGTCCCTCCATCAGACATATAGTCCAGGTTCTACAGCCAGTACTCTTCGTGGACCGGTCCCTCCTGGAGTTCACAACAGGCATGGCCAGTGCCTTTCTTTACCCTAGAGCAGGGTATGTACCTAAGGTGCCCTTGGTTCCCCCATGACCAGTTGTTCTGCAGGCAGTCTATCCTCCTCCTTTCCAGGCCCCTAACCAGAAGAAGCCAAACTGGCGTATGTCCACAGGAACTGTGGAAAAAGTTAGAGCCACTACTGGCTCCTCTGTTCTGTTTTAGAGCCACTACTGGCTCCTCTGTTCTGTGGTCTAGCTGTGGAAAAAGTTAGAGCCACTACTGGCTCCTCTGTTCTGTTTTAGAGCCACTACTGGCTCCTCTGTTCTGTGGTCTAGCTTTGACCATCCACAATAGGCAGGGACTCGTTAGCGTCGCATGATTGGATGGTCGTTCCCAAAGCATTGTTGACACAACTTAAGTTCCTGAAAGGGAATGTCTCTAGGTTACATATGCATCCCTAGTTCCCTGAAAAAACAAGACTGTGAGCAACAGTATGGTTTCATGCAGAGGAAGAGCACCACAGATGCAATATTTGCATTGAGAATGTTGATAGAGAAGGTCAGAAGAAGTTGCATTGTGTGTTTTTGGATCTAGACAAAGCATACGACAGGGTGCCAACAGAGGAGTTTTGGTATTGTATGAGGAAGTTAGGTATGGCAGAGAGGTTTGTGAGGGTGGTGCAGGACATGTATTGGAACAGTGTGACAGCAGTGAAGTGTGCAGAAGGAACAACAGACTGGGTCAAGGTGGAGGTGGGATGATATTATTTGTGGTTGGAGAAGGGAGCAGGTTGAGATGAGCCTGGAGAGGTGGCGGTATGTGCTGAAGAGAAGGAGAATGAAAGTCAGTAGGAGTAAGATAGTTTGCATGTGTGTAAATGAGAGGAAGGGCAGTGGAGTGGTGCCGTTGCAGGGAGAAGAGGTGGTAAAGTGCCTGGGGTCAACTGTACAAATTATTTTATACCACACTTGACTAGTTTGGGTGCACACTGTTTTATTAAGTGGTAGATATTGTTAAAATTCACTATCTTTGCCAATTAAAAATAAAGGTGTATAACAGATTTGTGCTGTTTGGTTGGTTTCGACCCATTTGCTGCAGGCATATACAATATATTTGTTTACAGAGAAATGTATATCTTATGGCAAGCTATATAACAAAAAAGCTTTGAATAAACATGTCTAATCCATGCTTCATCCAGGGTACATTCCTTCAAAATGGTTTCAAACACAAAATTAATGTACCATGACCAGTATACTCAAAGCATATGCACAATGCATTAAAACTGTCCTTTAGTTGAGATTAACCCCAATGAGTAGAGAACATCATAATTTTTGTAAACATGATTAGGAGATAAATTTAGCTGTTTCTGGTTGGCTGAAAACCTTTGCTGATATAATTTTCTTAAATATCCTAATCCCCTGTAATGCTTTTTTCCACAGTGGCCTGTATTGCAAAGCTGGATATTAATATAATGGTGGAAAATAGAGTCAATGACTTATGGGAGTGAGTTATATGCACCAGTGTGACCCAGACTTTATAAAGTTATTTAAAGTTCCAAAAAGTGCTGACTTCTCAAGCTAGAGATGAGCCATATGTTTTTACTTCTCTTCTTACCTTAATGTATTAGCGTTACCACTATCATCTATAGTATTTCATCATACAGCGACACTAAAGTCAGCAATTCATAGCATAATATCTTAACTTTGAAAACCATTTTCGAATCATCACATTTTTTATGCACTTTTTTCTTGGAAGGTCAATGGAAAGTGAAAGTTGGTGCAGTAGAAGAATGATAAATTAACTAGTAGACTAAACAATAATAATAATAATAATAATAATAATAATAATAATAATAATAATAATAATTTCATATTTGTTTTTTTTATTTATTTTATTTAATGTATTCATTTTTAAGAAATTAAAACTTCCTGACTGAAAATTCACAGCGATTGATTGCCATGTAGGTTAGGTACGGTAAAAAAAAATTACAATAGGACAAAACTATTACAATGGAAATGTTTTCAGGGAGTTAGGCCTGTAAGTTATAGTAGTGGTAGTATGATGCAATTCAGATATAGATTATATGCCATAAACACAGCAGAAATTTAGGAAAAGTAAAAGTTAGACTGAAGATAAATAAAAATATAAAAATAGACAATGGAAAAAAGTATTTCAACAGCATGCACTGACAAATAAAATCTATATCTCCTTTAATTTATGTAAGAAAATGTAATTTGGTATTTTTTTTAATTGATAACAAACAAATGTTTCAGCCAAGAAACTTATTGGAGAAATGTAAAATCTCACACAATATTTATAACCTGAATGAGCTACAGTTGAAGTTGCAGTAGTAATATATATATATATATATATATATATATATATATATATATATATATATATATATATATATATATATATATTCAAGAACAATAAAATAAATTAAATGAAGTAGCAACAACTGTTTTTGTTACTGAATCAATCTATAGGAATTGCACAGTTAACACATACTATTTCTCTTCCAAAAATCCATCCCCATCTGTCACTCAGCATTGTCATTTTTTTCATTATTATTAATATCTGCCAGCTTAATTTTCAACAATGTCATAACGGAATAGCCTAAAGGACTAGAGACAAACACTTATTGATTACTTTCACAGTGGTTTTTGCAGTGGAGCCAGCTGACGCAACCACTTCTAGAGGCTGCAGGCATCTCATATAGAAGAGATAATAAGCCACTTCTACTGTGCTGAAGCAGATTGGATGTGCAGTCAGTCACTGTCTAAATGAATCATACTGCAGTCTATCAGAGATTCAGGCATGGATTATCATCTTACCAAAAGAGAAAAAAAGAGAATGGACAAGAAAGACATTTCTGACACATTGATTGCAACCTGCAGCACAAGTAAAATTTTGTCTTCACTAGCTTAAACATACTAGACTATGCCTATTCAATATGATATTAGTAAAACTAGTAAAAAGATTTTATTCATAGTGAATGTCTTTCTCTGTTAAACATTCTGTCATTCCAAAATCATAAGCAACCATGCACGTGTCAGCGCCATGCACTCATTCATTCTGTGTCAAAGTTGACATCCTTGTATGACAGGCATAAACACTTCTACACAATATTTAGTTTTGAAATTTTAGTCTCATAACATTTTAACAGTCTATGAAGTCACTTTAATAGTTTATTTATTACAATAGGTACAAAATAGACCACTATAAGCAATTTTAAAAAGTTGTGTTCTTTTAAACAATTAAGTAAGTAAATAATTTCATATCGTGCTCTAATGCAGGAATAACTGTGAAAGAATTGTGGGTATAGGGTATAAAACCTGCCGATCGTTTCACATTTTGTTTTGGAACAGTGGAAGTATACTCCAAAATATTTCAAACAAACTGTCTTTTTTCTAAATAAAAGAAATGGCAGATGAACCAAACAACATTTGCAAAGGTATTTTGGTGTGGATGAAGTGATGGATTTTCCATTAATTTGTTTCTTTCCAATGTTCTTCAGCAGTGTTCCAATCTCTTATCCCAAAGGTGCTTGTCTGAGGAGATGGGCAAACAGTCCCGCTTTGGGCTTTTCCAGTATCTCAGGTGTCACCTCACCCATTCTTCCGACAAAATTCAGAAAGTGGTGGAACTGGATGATAGTGGCAGGTAAGGTACCAACACAGAGAAAATCTATAAACAGAGATGGCAAAAGTACACACATACTTCACTCTAGTAGAAGTACAGATACTCATGTTTTAAAAGACTATGGTAAACATCTCTAACTACACTTTTTCACTCAAGTTAAAGTAAAGAAGTACAGGTTCTGACATGTACTTAAATAAAAAGCAGCCATTACTACTACCTGTTTTAGTGTCACACTGGTACCTGGACCTTACATCAAATTAATATATTCATACAAATATATATTTAAATTTGTTACCCAATGAATCTACCCAGGCTTAACAACTACCATATAGAACACAAGCAAGGTAAAGACGATGACGATCAGGTGATCATGAATGTCTCTGTTTTAAGTCATGTTTACATTGCTGAGTCCCTTTGTTTCATCCACGTTAGCCATACATTTTGTTGCCTTCTGCCTTTTACATTGTTAGCTTTGTAACTAGCCTAGGTCTGTAGTGAGTGAGAGCCAGGAAATAATACACCAATCTTAGTTTAAAAAAAGCCACACAATGACAAGAAATCGGTTGATGGGCTGAAAAAGGTGTGCAGTTAGAAGAAAAAATATTGATCATGTCACCAAATAAGTTCAAACGTAACAAGACTGGTCTGAAAATGTGAAAGTACAAAGGTGTCCAAAAAATAAATAGTGAAGTAAACTTACTGAATCATAAAAGCAGTCAAAGACCATAAAACATTGTTTTCAATATTTAAATGGGTAACAATTTAGATATATTTTTTAAATGCATGATTTCAAAACATTTTGAACAACAATTTTCATTACTTATTGTTTAATAACAATCTGCACTTGGTGCAACATCATAGAAATGTTCAAATGTATTTGAAATTTATAAGGGAATGTTTTTGTCTCTTTGATTATAATGATGTTCTTTAAAAATGTTTATTCTTATCAATTAAACCAAAAATCTACTATACATAATTTGCCAATGCTGCTTTATAAGCTGAAGCTTTTTCATACTAATCCTATTTTCACTAATCTCAATTTACTTAATTCTCTCAATATTCCCATATCCTGAAATAATGCTTAGATAGCAAAACTATTAAATTAAAAGGAAGGCAACCTGAATGGTTAATTGTCAACATGTAATCATGCTTGAATCATGATTATTATCTCAGCTAGTAAGGACCCATCAATGCCTTGTTATTAACCTCCACTTTTACAGTCCCGAGTCATTTAATATTATGCACAGATAGTAAGTGTGAGATTAATTGAAATGACTGTTGTTCCATTTTGGTGTAACAATAAAAAGGGTAAGATTTTTGGTACACTCAAAGTCATATGAGTTTTCAGTATGTTTCTGATCAAATGCACATTATCAACTTGTGCTGTTAATATCATGAACAGCAGCTACGCTAATTTCTCTCCACTGCTTCTCTTTCTTTCCCCATCCCAAGGCATCCTGAGGTTTGGCCAGCTCCAGTCACATCCCACCTCATAAAGATTATGGACCTTTAAAGAATTAGATGCGGAACTCGCAAACTTCCCGTATCACCCAGAGACGTACCAGTGCCAGCTGGATCCCACTTCATGTGTGGAGTTTTGACATTGGACCTCCTGGAGTGTTTAAAGGTTCTGGCATGGAGAAGCTGGTGTTGGATCTGTGATGATCGCAAATGTTGAGCTATTTTATGAGTGGCTCAGTAGCTTCTAGTTTTATAACCATAATGACTGTATAAGACTGTAGAAAGAACATTACTTACACTCCAGTGCTCATGTTAGTTCTCACACTCCAGTGTTCTGTATTGTTTCAAGATTTATGATCACACTCTTGATGTCACCCAAATGAGGATTAAAAAAAAGGGTTCCCCTTTAAAATCTGGTTCCTCTCAAGGTTTCTTCCTTATAACATCTAAGGAAGTTTTTCCTTACCACAGTTGCCATGGCTTGCTTATCAGGAAAAAAAAAAAAAAACAACATTTACCTTGACTGTTGATTTCTGTAAAGCTGCTTTGAGACAATGTCTGTTGTGAAAAGCGCTATAGAAATAAATTTGACTTGACTTCAACTCAAGCATTTTACCAATTCTTTTCTTCTTTCAGCTGCTCCCATTAGGAGTTGCCACAGCGGTTCATCCGTCTCCATACTACTCTGTCCTCTACATCTGCCTCTTTTAAACCAACTACCTGCATGTTTTCCTTCATCACATCCATGGACCTCCATTTTGGCCTTCCTCTTTTTCTACCTCCTGGTGGCTCCATCCTCAGCATTCTCCTACCGATATACCCTATGTCTCTCCTCTGCACAGGTCCAAACCATCTCAATTTTGCATCTCTCACTTTGTCCCCAACCTGTCCATCACCACTGCAAACAGTAAAAGGGCTTAGAGACGATCCTTGATGCAATCCAACCCCCACCTTAAACCAGTCTGTCATTCCTACTGTACACTTCACTGCTGGCACACTGTACTCATACATGTTCTGCACAACCCTCACATACTTCTCTGACACAACTGACTTCCTCATACAATACCACAACTCCTCTCTCGGCACCGGTCGTACGCTTTCTCTAAATCCACAAACACACAATGCAACTCCTTCTGACCTTCTCTATACTTCTCCATCGACATTCTCAAGGCGAATAATGCATATGTGGTGCTCTTCCTCCATACTGTTTCTCACAGATTGTTACCTCTTCTCTCTGCCCGTTTTCTATCATTTTTTCCCATAACTTCATGGTGTGACTGATCAATGTTCCCTGATTCCCCTGTAGTTACTGGTTACACTCCTTCTCCATTCCTCAGGCAGACATTTTAACAACTGATCCCAGTTAATTATTATAATTAATGCACTATTAAAAAAAGGTAAATACACACACACACACATATATATATATATATATATATATATATATATATATATATATATATATATATATATATATATATATATATATACAGTGAGGAAAATAAGTATTTGAACACCCTGCTATTTTGCAAGTTCTCCCACTTAGAAATCATGGAGTGGTCTGAAATTGTCATCATAGGTGCATGTCCACTGTGAGAGACATAATAAAAAACCAGAAATCACAATGTATGATTTTTTAACTATTTATTTGTATGATACAGCTGCAAATAAGTATTTGAACACCTGAGAAAGTCAATGTCAATATTTGGTACAGTAGCCTTTGTTTGCAATTACAGAGGTCAAACGTTTTCTGTAGTTTTTCACCAGGTTTGCACACACTGCAGGAGGGATTTTGGCCCACTCCTCCACACAGATCTTCTCTAGATCAGTCAGGTTTCTGGCCTGTCGCTGAGAAAAACGGAGTTTGAGCTCCCTCCGAAGATTCTCTATTGGGTTTAGGTCTGGAGACTGGCTAGGCCACGCCAGGACCTTGATATGCTTCTTACAGAGCCACTCCTTGGTTATCCTGGCTGTGTGCTTCGGGTCATTGTCATGTTGGAAGTCCCAGGCTCTACCCATCTTTAAAGCTCTAACTGAGGGAAGGAGGTTGTTCCCTAAAATCTCTCAATACATGGCCCCGGTCATCCTCTCCTTAATACAGTGCAGTCGCCCTGTCCCATGTGCAGAAAAACACCCCCAAAGTATGATGCTACCACCCCCATGCTTCACAGTAGGGATTGTGTTCTTGGGATGGTACTCATCATTCTTCCTCCAAACACGTTTAGTGGAATTATGACCCAAAAGTTCAAACGGTCATTGGCAAACTTAAGACGTGCCTGGACATGTGCTGGTTTAAGCAGGGGAACCTTCCGTGCCATGCATGATTTCAAACCATGACGTCTTAGTGTATTACCAACAGTCACCTTGGAAACGGTGGTCCCAGCTCTTTTCAGGTTATTGACCAGCCCCTCCCGTGTAGTTCTGGGCTGATTTCTCACCTTCCTTAGGATCATTGAGACCCCACGAGGTGAGATCTTGCATGGAGCCCCAGTCCGAGGGAGATTGACAGTCATGTTTAGCTTCTTCCATTTTCTAATGATTGCTCCAACAGTGGACCTTTTTTCACCAAGCTGCTTGGCAATTTCCCCGTAGCCCTTTCCTGCCTTGTGAAGGTGTACAATTTTGTCTCTAGTATCTTTGGACATCTCTTTGGTCTTGGCCATGTTAGTAGTTGGATTCTTACTGATTGTATGGGGTGGACAGGTGTCTTTATGCAGCTAACGACCTCAAACAGGTGCATCTAATTTAGGATAATAAATGTAGTGGCGGTGGACATTTTAAAGGCAGACTAACAGGTCTTTGAGGGTCAGAATTCTAGCTGATAGACAGGTGTATAAATACTTATTTGCAGCTGTATCATACAAATAAATAGTTAAAAAATCATACATTGTGATTTCTGGATTTTTTTTTTTACATTTACATTTACATTTGCGGCATTTAGCAGACGCCCTTATCCAGAGCGACGTACAAACGTGCTTTAAATCTCTAGTAGTGAATAAATCTACACTGGTACGCAAGAATACAAACTCAATATAAATATAACTCGAATTCTACAAACTTGGAAAGTGCTAATTTAGGTATTTCAGGAAGAGGTAGGTCTTCAGTCGTCGCTTAAAGAAAATCAGGGACTCTGCTGTACGGACATCTAGGGGAAGTTCATTCCACCACCTCGGTGCCAGAACAGAGAAGAGCCTTGAATTGTACTTACCTCTCATTCTGAGAGAAGGTGGTACCAGTCGAGCAGTGCTGGAGGATCTCAGACAGCGTGGTGCAGTGCGAGATGTGATGAGGTCACTGAGGTAAGATGGTGCTGGTCCATTTTGGCCTTGTAGGCAAGCATCAGTGTTTTGAATCTGATACGTGCAGCTACTGGAAGCCAGTGAAGGAGCGCAGGAGTGGGGTGGTGTGGGAAAACTTGGGCTGATTGAACACAAGTCGTGCAGCTGCGTTTTGGATCATTTCCAGTGGACGAATAGCGTTCAGGGAAGACCTGCCAGCAGAGAGTTGCAGTAGTCAGTCTTGAAATGACAAGAGACTGAACAAGCAACTGGGCAGCCTGTATGGACAGAAATGGTCGAATCCTTCGGATGTTATAGAGAAGAAATCGACAAGAACGAGCAACATTAGCGACATGTGGGAAAAAGACAGTTCATTGTCCATAGTTACCCCAAGGTTACGAGCAGTGGCTGAAGGGAGAGCAGAGAGTCATGAAGTGTTATTTGTAGATCTTGACCTGGAGATGAATCACCTGGGATGACCAGCAGTTCTGTTTTGCTGGGGTTGAGTTTAAGTTGGTGAGCCCTCATCCATAAAGATATGTCTGACAAGCATGCTGAGATCCGAGCGGAAGCTGTGGTATCTGATGGAGGAAAGAAAAGATGAGTTGAGTGTCATCTGCATAGCAGTGATAAGAAAACCCATGTGAGGATATGACTTCACCAATGGAGTGGGTATAGAGGGAGAAAAGGAGGGGACCAAGTACCGAGCCTTGTGGGACACCAGTGGTGAGTCTGCATGGGGCAGATGTGGATCCCTCCATGTTACCTGGTATGAGCGACCTTCCAGGTAGGAAGCAAACCATTCCCATGCTGTTCCGCAGATACCAAGGCTCTTGAGGGTTGACAAAAGTGTCTTGTGGTTGACTGTGTCAAATGCTGCTGAAAGGTCCAGAAAGATAAGTACAGATGACAGCTTGGCTGACCGAGCAGCATGTAGTTTCTCAGAAACAGCCAATAGGGCCGTCTCTGTGGAATGTGCCGCTTTGAACCCAGACTGGTTCGGATCGTGGAGGTTGTTCTGTGAGAGATAGACAGACAGTTGGTTAAAAACAGTGCGTTCAGAGACTTAGAAAGAAAGGAAAGGAGTGATACCGGTCTGTAGTTGTTGATGTCTGATGGATCCAGAGCCGGTTTCTTCAAGATAGGAATGACCCTTGCTTGCTTGAAGGTAGTTGGTACATAGCCAGATGTTAATGACCCATTGATGATTGTGGAGATGAAGGGCAGGAGATCTTGCGTGATGGTCTGGAGCGTAGTTGAAGGGATTGGATCCAGAGGACAGGTGGTGGGATTGCAGGATCGGATGACTTGCAGTATCTCATCTTCTGTTAAGGTTGAGAAGCTTGACAGAGACGTAGTGGATTGTTGGCTGTGTTGTGTAATCATTGTTGGAGAGGAAGTGAAGGTCTGGCAGATTTTCCTAATCTTCTCATCATAGAAGGAGGCAAAGTCATTAGCAGTCAGGGAGGATGGAGCAGGTGCAGCAGGGGGGTTTAGTAGAGAAGAGAAGATGTTGTGAAGCTTACGAGGATCTTGTGCAGAGGCCTCAAGCTTTTCCTTGTAGAAGGCAGTTTTGGCAGAAGTCACCTCCAAAGAAAATTTGGTCAGGAGTGCACGGTAAGATGAGAGGTCTACATCAAGCTGTGATTTTTTTCCACTTCCTCTCTGCAGATCGGAGCCACAGTGTGGGACAAGAAGTCTTCTTGGGTCTTGTAGTCAAGGGACAAAGGAGGTCCATGGTTGAGGAAAGAGATGAGAGGAAGGAGTCCGTAGCAACGTCTAAGGGTAGAGAGGAAAAGGAGACGGGGTCAGGAAGAGATGAAAGAGTACATGAAGTTACAGAGGAGGGAGAGATAGAGTGATAGAGTGAAGTTTTTAGATTATGTCTCTCTCAGTGGACATGCACCTACGATGACAATTTAAAATAAAACCATACAGTAATGGAAAATTTCTGGTCTTTCAAATAAAAAAGTAGGCCATTTTCCATTTACAGTACATGTACTAGTGTGTGCAGTATATTGTATATGAATGGTAATCAATTGCATTACAGTATTCCTGTATTAAATTACACAAGCTTTTAGCTTTTATTTTTAGCTTTTTTATATATACAGTATGTTCAGACAAAGAGGTGACAAACATTCTGGTAATATTTGACATGATATTCTGGTGTTGTCAATAAAGTGGATGTCATATTTACATTTTGTAAAATGTTTTATTATTTTGTAATAAGCACTCTGATAATTCCACAGCTCCAAAGAAAGGATTCATGCATTTTTACTACCTCTTATCTCAGACACCTTATAGCATGGACCACTGTCTCAAAACCTTTATAAAAATTATTATGGTAAATCAATATACAGCCAAAACATTTACAGCATATTTATTTCTTGTTAGAACAATCAAAACAGCATGTATATGCAAATACCTCAGGCTAAGTGTTCCAATCTTTTGATGTATATAATAATGTTAATATAAAGCATTACAGTAACCCCATCATTAAACCATATATTATTCAAAGAAAAAATATATCAAAACATAAAGGAGTGCTTTGATGGTAGACAAAACTGCAGGAAGAAAACTAAAGTCTTTGGCAAGCAGCGTATCTGAAGCTCCACCTGCCTATCCAGCTGTCTTCCACAGTAGTGGTGAATTATATCTGTGTCTAATTATGTCTTTTCAAGAGGACTCAGAATGAAAGACTGTGCACCTTCCACTTGCAAGTAGTTGAAAAGCGGGTGGAAGTGCCCCCTAAAAGAACAGCGTTGTGTGCACCTGACACAGATACCTGTCTGTGTGTCAACATAGCACATTCCCTGACGTCCCTAGCAGCCTAATGAAAGCGATCTGTGCAAGAACCATAGGATGCTGCCATGCTGGTGTTTTTTAACAGTCTGTGCAGTTACCACATTATTTTCATTTTCTTTTTTTTTTGTGTGATAAAATATATTTCCAATAATAAGAGTTCATGTGAAATATATATTAAAACAATGTCTAAAATTATAAAGACTATAAATACTTCTAAAAACATGCATGAGGAAATTTAATGGATTTCTGTTGCTGCATGGTAATACACTATATAGTCAATGTACAACCAAAATAAGACATTCATTTACTCAGGCACACCAAGGTTTATTCAGCTGGAATTTATTATTCATCTTGTCTATGCACTTTTATCTCTCTTTATCCCATTCTATTATTCTTGTATTAGACTGGTCACAAGGGGGTAGCATTGACACAGCTCTATGAGGTTTTCATTTTAAAGACATGCAACAAACTAAATGTGATATAATTGAGTCTTAAAAGTTTATACAAAATCATATATCAGTTTGTATGTGAAAATAGTTTCTGTCAACTTGTTGTTATGTGAGTGATGGCCTTGCTAAGTAATATGAACATACATATTTTTATGAAATGTTTAGTTCAATCAATTGCTTTTGATTCATGTCAAATGAAAAATAGAAATAAATCTAGTGGACATCAGAGTCTCTACAGGTCAAAGCTAATTAAAGTTTCATAAATCCAATTACTAATTTATTAATGCACAAAAAATATTTCTTATTTATCAATAATATCAGAATAATAGTAACCTTTGAAACAAATGAAATTTCTATTTGATCTACAACAATACTGCACAGGCTCATAAATAAAGGTTACTTATTTACATACTATTTGATAAAAGCAATACAGAAAACTCTCTACATAAATATAAAAAAACACTGTTTCTGAAATATGATAATGTAGCCAGCAGAAAATGATACATGTTGTCTAATTGTACAACTCATTAACACACAGTTTTCCCTAATAAGTAAAACAAATGAAATTATGTTCTCTAGTCTGGTATTATGATGCGGCTTTATGAAGACACAATTTCACAAGGTTTGGTTGTAGCTGACTGCAATGTAAAAACAGGAGCAGGAAAGGAGATCGGCTGTTAGTGTAAGTGGAAGAATATGTACTTAAATCTAAATTCTTAGTATGATTTTAGCCAACTCTGATATTTAATTATGTTCTCTGTATGATAATTAACTATATCAGTTATTAACAAGATAATACTATAGCTGTGACTGAGAGAGCAAAAAATTGAGTACAAAAATGTCATCGGTTGCTCTGTTTTTCCCTATAGGTAAGTTGACTGACAGTGCAGAATGGTACATGAACAAATATATTACAAGATGTAAAACAGATACTACATCTTGGCACATACATATATATATATATATACATAAAGACACCTGTCCACCCCATACAATCAGTAAGAATCCAACTACTAACATGGCCAAGACCAAAGAGCTGTCCAAAGACACTAGAAACAAAATTGTACACCTCCACAAGGCTGGAAAGGGCTACGGGGAAATTGCCAAGCAGCTTGGTAAAAAAAGGTCCACTGTTGGAGCAATCCTTAGAAAATGGAAGAAGCTAAACATGACTGTCAATCTCCCTCGGACTGGGGTTTCATGAAAGATCTCACCTCGTGGGGTCTCAATGATCCTAAGGAAGGTGAGAAATCAGCCCAGGACTACACGGGAGGAGCTGGTCAATGACCTGAAAAGAGCTGGGACCACCGTTTCCAAGGTGACTGTTGGTAATACACTAAGACGTCATGGTTTGAAATCATGCATGGCACGAAAGGTTCCCCTGCTTAAACCAGCACATGTCCAGCAGAGGTGGCAAAAGTACACACATCCTTTACTTAAGTAGAAGTACAGATACTCATGTTTTAAAATACTCGGGTAAAAGTTGAAGTACTGATTAAACTTTTTTACTCAAGTGAAAGTAAAGAAGTCTTGGCTCTGACATGTACTTAAGTAAAAAGTAGTTTGTGTCGCCATTATGAGGGAAAAACCCACAAAACGCCACCTAGAGGGTTGATTGTGTAAAACATGGCGGATTTTGTGTTTGATTTGAGACTTGGCGCATAAATAAAACAAAAGTTTACTGATTAAAAATATTTTTATCTGGAGTTAATTTTATATCTAAGTAAAGAAAGGACGTCGTGGATAAATGTATTTTTTTCCGAAGGTTTTATTCTCCCCTCTTTTATATTTAGATATTTATTTATGTATTTACATTTTTTATAAAAATGGTAAAAACAGAAATGCGCGCTGAATTGATAGCGCGTTAATAAAATTTAGTGCCGTTTACAATAATTTTAATTTTGACAGCCAAATATATATATATATATATATATATATATATATATATATATATATATATATATATTAAAACAAAACGAATTAAAAATGTTGTTACCGAATGAATGTGTCCAGGCTGAATATCCACATATAGAACACAAGCAGAGAAAAGATGTTGATGATCATGAATGTGTCTGTTCTCAGTCATGTTTCCATCACTGACTCCCTCTGTCTCATCCACATTAACCCCAAACTTCTTACTGCCTTCTGCCTGCTTATTCTTAGCTCCATAAACTAGTCTACATATGTGGTGAGTGAGAGTCAGGACTTTATACACCAGCAGATTGAAAAAGACGCACAGTAACAGGAAATCGGTTGTTCGGCTGAAATCAGCGCGCAGTGAAAATAAAAAAAATATTTCACCAAATCAATGGATTAAAACTAAAGTAACGAGCCGGTTTTGAAAATGTAAGAAGTAAAAAGTACAGATATTTGTGTAAAAATGTAATGAGTAAAAGTAAAAAGTTGTCTAAAAAATAAATAGTGGAGTAAAGTACTGATACCAGAAAAATCTACTTAAGTACAGTAACGAAGTATTTGTACTCCGTTACTTCCCACCTCTGATGTCCAGGCACGTCTTAAATTTGCCAATGACCATTTGGATGATCCAGAGGAGGGCGGCACAGCGTTGCATGTTTCTCTCTCCAAGGAGGATGATGATGGATGCTGGTGAGCCTGCGGACTCCTCACAGCCTGTGCTGTACGTGAAGCTCCTTGAAGTCGTGGCATGGGCCGGGTCCGGGCTGGATCTAGCCGGTCATGTAGCAGAAGCAGCGCGCACCCAGTGAGCTGGATGAGCGTTTCCTGCGCCATGTGTCACAGCCTCAGCTCCTTCCCTGATCTGCGCACCGAGGTGTCTGGGTCCTGGGAGGCCCGTGTGCGCGCGTGCTTTTCCGATTTTTCTCGCTGTGCGCGAATGTTATTGGAGCTGAGTTGTGCGGCTACAGGACGATGCCGCTTGTGGTGGAGATGCTAGCTAGCTGTCTCTCCCTGAGTGCTGCATCTATGACGGCTATCGGTTTGCCTACGAAGAGCCGATTGGCTCTGGTAGGTAGGGCTACCCTTGCTTCCACACGATGTGTGTTGCAGGCATACCAGACTGGCCTGCTATGGGGGACGATGTGGCTCTGGTAGGTAGGGCTACCCTTGCTTCCACACGATGTGTATTGCAGGCATACCAGCCTGGCCTGCTATGGGGGACGATGTGAGCTTTCTTCTGTGCGCCAGGGTGACCCCTCCTGGCCTGACCGAAATAGCCCGGTGAGAGAGCGTTGCCACCCGATTCCCGCGTGGAGGTCCTAGGGGCCCCTGGTGACACTCTGAGCCTGAGGAGGGGCTGGACGACCTGGGGTTTGTCCTTGCCTCTAGTGTATGGACTGTGGTACATAAGCCTGCGGGCTTGCATCTTGGAGGGCGGTGTGCACCTCATGCTACGGTGCCCATCCCTCCCCAGCACTACTGGGAGGTCGGTCTGTCGGCCCTGCCACAGGGTGTTCAGGACGCTGCCTCCCTCCAGCCCTTATTCCACTCGAAAGTTTGTTGCAGATGGGAGTCATCCGCCACCTCTCAGGAGGCTTCAACAGCCGCAGTACGCTGCTCCTGCTGTTTGGGTTCAGGAAGACTGTCTGCTAGCCCTGCCACGGGTCGTGTTCAGGGCACAGATTTCTCCAGTGGTTTGCTCCCCGTATTCCGCCTGTATGATCGCTGCGGATGGGGGGATCCGCCGCCTCTCAGGAGGTGTAGTTGGCTGCAGAGCACCGCTCCAGCCGCTCTGAGTGGGTCAGGGGCCAGCCCCGAGGGGTTGGTTCTCCCTGTGGAGACAGTTCGCGTCTTCTTCTCCCTGGTTCGACGGGTGTGTCCCACCCTGGTGGGACCCATGCAGGGTCTGGTCCTGGGACAGGAGGTGCGTGCTCTCCTGTGGAAACGGGCCATCGAGGTGGTTCCCTCCTCCTTGTTCAGATAGTCAGGCTGCCAAAGAAGGGCGGTGGGTTGCATCCCATTCTGCATCTCCACTCCTTGAACCACTCACTTTTGAGGCTCGGGTTCAGGTTTCTCGTTTAGAGAGGTCGTGTCTCGGGTCGGGTCGCATGCTCCCACGCAGCCGTCCTTCACCACACTCGGGAGGTTCCTGAGGTTGCTTTTGGGGCGAAGCTTACCAATATCAATCCGCTGCGGCTTCAGGGCATCCGCATTTTGTATTGTATCGACGATTGGTTGATGTTGGCTCGTTAGAGCACCAGGCAGTTCGGCATTAAGATGCTGTTCTCGCCTGCATGAGGGTACTGGGGTTCAGACTAAAACGCCGGGTAGAGTGTACTTTTTCCAGCGCGGAGGACCACTTTCTCGGCGTGGTGTGGGACTCGGCCGGGTTGCAGGCAAGGTTGTCTCCCACCCAGTTTGTAGTCATCCTCACCGCAGTCAGGAGGGTAGGAGCAGGCCAGCCAGTCACTGTGAGGCAGTTCCAGAGGCTGCTGGGTCTCATGGTGGCAGCGTCCAGTGTATTTCTACTCGGCCTTCTCTGCATGAGGCCCCTCCAGTGGTGGCTCCGGGGCAGGAGGCTTCTCCCCCAGAGGAAGTCTGTATCGTACCATCAAGGTCTCGCGGTGTGCCCTATGAGCCTTGGTTGCATGGACGGACCCTACGTTCTGTCCCGAGGCCTCGTTTTAGGGACTCCTTGTCGTCGCATAACGCTAACGACGGACACTTCCCTCACGGGGTGGGGAGCGGTCATGAGTGTCCACTCCGCCCAGGGTCTGTGGAGCGGCCCACGTCTCTCGTGGCACATAAGTTGCCGGGAGATGCTGGCAGTGTTGTTAGGGTTACAACACTTCCTCCCGGTCCTGAGAGATCGCCATGTGTTTGTCCGCACGGACAATACTGCGGTGGTCTCGTACATCACCCACCTGGGGGGCCTCTGGTCTCGCCCCTTGCAAACAACTGCCGCAGGAGGTCCTCTTGTGGTCCCGGGACGAACTCCTCTCATTTAGAGCCATTTACTTCCCGGGACGGTTGGATGTCTGAGCAGACGCCCTGTCGAGACAGTGGCTGCCATGGGACGGTCTTGGCCGAGGCTATGCCTGTAAGCCTTTCCCCCGATCGCGCTGCTCTCGGGAGTTCTGGAATGAGTTCGCCGGGAGCGAGTCTGTCTCCTCCTGGTAACACCTCGATGGCGGGCGGAACCCTGGTTCACCCCCGCCCGGAGTTGTGGAGGCTGTGGCCCCTGAGGGGGCACAGTTTGTAGCGGCTTTTCTCTCTACCGAGGTAGTAGAGGCCCTTCTCCACTCCAGAGCTCCCTCCACGAGGAGGTCGTACGCTGCACGATGGTGACTGTTCGCGTCACGGTGTGAGCGCCATGACTTGGACCCAGTTCACTGCCCGGTCGGTTCAGTTCTGCAGTTTTTGCAGGTACAGTTTGCCGCAGGGTTAACCCCTTCGACCCTGAGGGTTTCCGTGTTCGCTGGGTAGGTCCCATTGGTGACACGTTTCCTCTGCGGCGCCCGGAGGCTGAGGCCCAGGACGCGACTCAGAGTGCCTGTCTGGGACTTGGCAGTTGCCTCGTCCCGCCTGGAGTTGCCCCCTGGCATGGCCAGAGTGTTTTTTTACACGAGGCTGGGTGCTCCCACACGATGTGTCGTGTTACAGGCATTCTGCCCTCCTCTGTTTATAGCCCCCGACCATAGGGTTACGAGGCCCGGCTGTGTCCAGTGCAAGCACTGGGTGCTTATCTCCACAGGACGAGTCCTTGGAGGCGGTCGGTGCAGCTGTTCGGCTGCGAGTCCTGGTCCCCGCTCCGATCGGGGTCAGTGCTCGCTCCGCCGGAGTGTGGCGGCCTCTACCGCCGGGTCCGCTGGAGTGTCACTCCGGGACGTCTGTGACGCTGCAGGTTGGTCCACCCTGCTGACCTTTGTCAGGTTCTATGGCCTTGACCTCAGAGCCACGCCGGGCTCCTCTGTCCTACGTGCTGGTCCGAGGCCCTCACTCTCTCTGCAGGGTCTGGTCAGTGTGGCGTGATTGGACACTCGTTCCCATAACGTTTCGACGCAGCTCGAGTTCCTGAAGGGGAACGTCTCTAGGTTACGAACGTAACCCTAGTTCCCAGAGGGAACGAGATGCTGCGTCTCCGTGCCACACTCCCTGCATCCCGCGGCGCTACCTTCTCTTTGCAGAAGCTAATGTCGCTACCACCGCACAGCCATCTTGTAGCTTCCTGGTTTACGTGACGTCGCCTGTCTATGACATCACGGCTTGACTTTTGGCTAGATTTCACACGTGGTTCAGAGCGCGGTCACGCAGGGGCGTTCCCATAGCGTTTCGACGCAGCGTCTCGTTCCCTCGGGGAACTACGGTTACGTTCAGAACCTAGAGACGAAAACGTTTGACCTCTGTAATTGCAAACAAAGGCTACTGTACCAAATATTAACATTGACTTTCTCAGGTGTTCAAATACTTATTTGCAGCTGTATCATACAAATAAATAGTTAAAAAATCATACATTGTGATTTCTGGATTTTTTTTTTTTTAGATTATGTCTCTCACAGTGGATATATATATATATATATATATATATATATATATATATATATAGAGATATAGATAGATAGATAGATAGATAGATAGATAGATAGATAGATAGATAGACAGACAGACAGACAGACAGACAGACAGACAGATATTACTGTATTGAATTGTGTATTGTTCATAGTTTAACATTTCTCATGTGCACCCTCATATAACAATACTTATTTAAACAATCTGTGTGTGTCTGTGGGTCTGTGAGAGAGAGATCTCCAAATGTATTCAGTGAGGAGTGCGAAAATGACCTTGGTTTGGTGAAGAGGAACTAATCTGTGCAGTCGTGACATGGGACAGGAGAGGCCTCTTACTGTTATTATGAAGTGTCACGTCGATTTAAAGGATACTATGACTTGATGGCCTGAAAGCAAAAAGTGGGTGACTAGGAGAGTGTGAAGTTTAGTTCTTGATATGGAATAATGTTGCTACAGTTTCTCTGAATACATTTACCACTGACTTAAGTAACATTTTATAAGCATTCAACAGACTATAAACATGTATAAGCATTTAACAGAATATTGTTAAAGCTCTATTCTTATTCTTATTCTTATTCTTATTCTTATTATTTTTGTTGTTGTTGTTGTTGTTGTAGTATGTAATATAAATATAAAATTCATTACCAAAGATGTTTTTCCCAAATAATAATAATAATAATAATAATAATAATAATAATAATAAATGTACAGAGTTAGCATTTTAATATAATTATCATAATAAATCATGAATAAAACAGCTATATAAAGCACTTACTTTCTGCTTACAGTTCATCTTTACACAGAACGATAGTGCCTTTTTGGGTTTTTTTCTAAAATGTTAATTTCATTCCCTTCATGACTGAGACACATATTTGGAGCTCAGCATAAAAAACACCACTGTCTTGTGTTGCTCTGTTGTTCTTCATTGTATTCACCACTGCTTTGTGTTTAAGTGTCTCTGGCACCTGAGCACACCATGCCCTGCCATGCACACAGACAAAATGCCACAATTGAATAGAAACTCGGGCAGGCACAATGCCAATGTCATGATTTTTTGTTGTTAGATTTTTGTTTATTTTTGTGCTGTACAAATAGAGAGAGAGAGAGAGAGAGAGAGAGAGAGAGAGAGAGAGAGAGAGAGAGAGAGAGAAGGAGAAGAAGGAGAAGGAGAAAAGAAGGAGATGGAGAGAAAGAGCATGAATTAATAGCCTATGATTTTTCACAAGCCATTTTTTTGCTTGTAACTTTTGTTCATGCAGAGGCTGCATGTTCTTCATTCAGTCTTTTTGGCACATAAAGATCACTTCCTTACTATTGTATTTTCCTCACTCTCTTCTAACAGTCTGAGGTGCTGTTGTATGCTTCATGGAATTCCATTGTTCTATCATGATGGTGTAGGAATTTATGTGTTGGACAGTGAGGTTTGCTGCACAGATGGCAAAAGTACACACATCCTTCACTCAAGTAGGATACTCATGTTTTTAAAAACTCTGGTAAAAGTTGAAGTACTGACTACATTTATTTTACTCAAGGTAAAGTACACAGCCATTACTACTACCTGTTTTAGTGTCATGCTGGTAACTGGACCTCACATCATATTAATATATTAATACAAAATAATAAAAGATTTTGTTACCTAATGAATGTATCCGGACCGAACAACCAACATATAGAACACAAGCAGAGAAAAGATGATGATGACCAGGTGATCGGGAATGTCTCTATTCTTAGTCATGTTTTCATCACTGGCTCCCTCTGTCTCCTCAACGTTAGCCACACTTCTTGTTGCCTTCTGCCTTGCTTCTTGTTAGCTGAGTTAAGTAGCCTACGTCTGTGGTGCATGATAGCTAGGAAATTAAACACCAGTGGTGTATCATTGCACGGCTTGATTGAAAATTTATTGAATTGCAGCGCAATGACAAGAAACAGGTTAAGAGCTGAATATAGAAATGAGAGGAAAATCTTTGATAATGTCACAGAATAGATAAAAACTAAAGTAAAGAGCCTGGTTTGAAAATTTAAGAAATGGAAAGCAAAGATACAGTATTTATGTAAAAGATTTAGTGAGTCAAAGTAAAAAGTAAAAATCTACTTGAATACAGTAACAAAGTATTTGTACTTCATTACTTCCCATGTTTGGTTTGCTGCCACAAAAGCAGAGGACACTCCTATACATGCTTCCAAAATGATGAGTGATGAGCCTGTTAGGGAATCTGTATAACCCTACACCTAAACCCATTGTTTTTCTTTTTTTTCTTTCTTTTTGTCATATATCAACCTTGTACTTGAACTACCACACAGTGTATTTGGATCATTTAAAGTTCATCAACAGGCTGCTCTGAGTGAAAAATTGTTTGTTGAAGCAAATTCTATTTAGATGGTGTTTAAATAACTAAATATTATGAAACCTTACATTCTTTTAAATACCATTCACGTTTTACTTATAAGAAATTGATTTATATTTCACCATGGAGTATAGGTACACTGCTAGATGTCAGCAACATGCTGCAAGATATAAAATATCATTTTGCTTTATTTATATAAATAAAAATATTTATTTATATTTATAAAAATTAATATTTATATAAATATAAATATTTATTTATATTTGTAAAGTGAATTTTGATGTCATTGTTAAATTTTGACTTTACATCACATAATGTTCTAAGATAATTATTCCACAGCTATTAATGATGGCTTAACGGTCATCCATTCAAAGCAAAACAAAACCATTAGCATTCTGATAAAACTAGGTTGCTTGATGCAAAAGTAGCTGCCTTTAAATCTCACTTAAAATAAACATTAACTCATAAAATATTCTTGAAAACTTGCTCTTACATGGACAACATTTGTGAGTTCTACCACTGGTACAGTATATAAGCACTTACTATACACATGGAGTTGGGTCTCAAAACAATTAAATACATCCTACTTTGTAAGCCAAACAGATAATCCTCTCTTTATACTAAGCAGATAAACTAAAAAAAGCTACTATTCATAAAATCTCAGTTATAAAATACAAGCAAAGTTTTCACATATGTATGTTCAAAAAAATTTGCCTTTGCCTTTAATATCCTGGATACCAAAGCCAGTTTAAGGATTTTTTATTGTTACAAAATGATGTGATCTTTGGGTCCCCCTTTGTCTTGGTGAAAAAAAGAATTCTCATTTGCATTAGCACATCTAAATGTCAAGTATGGATATTCTGTTAGACATTAGTGGAGGTGGCAGCTACGGGCTCAGAATAATTGCACTCAGCCTTGTGCTGGGATTTACATAATTTCAGACAGCAATTATAGAATCTTTGTGAATTTTATTCTTGGCTTCCCTGTCCTTTTTCCCTCCTGCTCTCCCGCTCTCCCGCTCTGTCTTTCTCTTTCCCCACCTCTACACAACTACAAAAGAAGGATTCGTTTACATTACGTTCCATGCTTCGTGCTGTTCATTTGCATGAAATTAAAGGTTTTCATGATCTTGAACAGCGGGGTAACATTTAAAATTCTGTTTTAAACCTCTCACCTTGGAATAATAAAATACCCCCTCTTCTGTGCTTTCTTCATGTGGTTGACGTTTCATTTTATTTATTTTTTTTTCATTCTCAAAATAACCTGTCACAGTCCAAACGTTTGCAACATTGCAGTTTGAATTAAATCAGATAAAAATAACTGTTATTATTTAGTTTTTACTTCTTTCTTTCTTTATGTTCAAATAATATGTTTGTCACTTATGAAATATGGGTGTGCATGTTCATATAATTAATTTAATGTAACTGGTCAATATCTTCTAATATTTCACAGCTGCTGAATTCAAGATTTCGAACAAGAACTATATACAGTAGAATACAGTGAACACATTTTGAGAACTGTTAATATAATAAAATAATAATATAGAAATATAAATACAGTTGGTATATAAGCCAGCTTAAATATTTTCAAACAATAAAATAAATTGTATGGAGTCAGAGCATGCAAGAACATTTAAATAGATAATTTTTCAATGTTACACAGCCATAGACACAAGATAAAATTATCAAAAAGCTATGTGTTTTGGTGTGAAGATGGTGCCTGCTTAAATAATGCAGCTCTATCTAAAACTGTATTTTAATTAAGTCCCTAAAGATTCCTGGCTAACTGATTCAAATAAGCAGGCTTGTGAATGCTTTCTACATACAGTTTTTTTTTTTTGTCTTTTTCTTTTTCCTTTTTTTTCCCCCCTGAGCACAGGTTATTATATTATATATTTGATGATTTTTATTATTGTTGTTAAGATTAATAATAATAGGGTTAGGGTTAGGGTTAGGGTAATAATAATAATAATAATAAAATATTATTATCCAATTTATAAAATATAACTTTATATGTTATTTCTTGTAGGTTCCTGTAGTGCATATAAGATTATCCATATTCTTCATGCTGATATTCTTACACATTGTTTATAAGCTTATCTTTCATGTGAATTTACATTTATATTTGTAGTATGTTAGTTTAATTTAGGATTGGGGAAAATAAAATCATAGAGTTCCAAATTACCAAAATGATGACTTTTGTTAATGGACATTAGTATGATCTTTATTAACACTTCACATCATTATATTAATTAACAAAATGTGTTAAAACCTTTTTAGGCTTCGTTGTTGTGTGAGCGCAACCAATAGCCCATTGGGTGTCCATTTTTAGCTATTACAATGAATAGAGGTTATTCATACAGTATATGTAAATAACTGTCAGGCTGACAAACACAGGCGGACACCAAAGTCCGTTTTACAAGTTTAATGACGTAGAACAGCACAAAACCAAACCAGGGTAAAGTTCAGTATTAATATCTGTAGGAAAGTCACTAAAAACCAGGAAGTCCTGTAGGAAGGTTGAGACGCTGGGAAGGCGAGATGAGTCCTTGAGTGTTCTGCCAGCATAATCTGAGAGAACGGACATGGAAGAAAGGGAGAGGGGCCTTAAGTAGGCCCTGGGCTGATGAGCGCCAGGTGCCGGTATTTAGTATGAGGGAGACTCACTCCGTGCGGGCGGGGTGACAATAACCTATTAATGATTATAGATAATGTATATAGTTTATTGTTTTCTGATATGTCAATTATTATTCTATTTACAGCATTACAGTCGGGATCTTTCAAGCTATAAAATAAATATAAAATAATAAAATATATTGTGACAGTAACTCAATATAAACTTAGTATGAACTGAAATAGCTAAGAAAGCACCAGTTTTACTTGTGTTGACAACACTGTTAAATTTCATCATGTGCCAAGACTGATTTTTTGCTGTATGTAGTAATGAGCAAGGAGACAGCATCCAACTGGTAAAGTCTATGTCAGCACACAGGCTCCATTACCTTAAGCTGTCTGGGATAAGAATTCCAGTGACCATGGCTTTGACATTTTCCTGTTTTTGCTAACATGCCCCTTTTAAACTTGAAAATTCACATCGTGTTGTATACAGTGTATGAATAGGGACAGCAATATACCAACATTAGGTAAGTTAATGTGTTTGATCAAAATGTCTTATAGGATCTTATCCTAATACTACAATATATATTCACAATCTAGCAGTCATGGACCGTCAGATGCCAAAATATGCTTGGGAATTTCTCTTAGTTACCACAGATATGAAGCAAGCTACCAACAGATTTTTATTCTTTACCTTTGATGCACAGAAAGATTATGAATAACTTATAATTGCTATTTAAAACTATATATATAAAAGTGGCGGGCCATGCATTTGATACCTGGGCCTTCAGTGGCGACTTACAACTTCTACCTTCATCAGCCATTGTGGGCATAAAAAGTCTAACTCAGATGTATTAATGTGTGCAGAGTGCTACAGACTTGTTTTGCTAGTCGAACTTGACTGTAACAGTTTCCCTCTGACCAACTAATCAGAGGACTGAAAAATGCTGATGCTATTCTGGGCCAGCTAGCTGGCCCTGTGAGGGGAATTTGAAATCTGATTGTTAAAGAAACAGACCCATTGCTAATATAGTCAGGTACAAAGACCAGCACTACTGATTCTAAAGGTCATGGGCAGATCAGATTGACATTGCACCACATAGAGGAAATCTGATTAGACAAAAAGTTTATCCACATAAACGTACTGGAAGCAGTGCAGCCTAGAAAAACACTAAGAAATGAAGATAATAGACTGTTTGGAATAAATGAATACAATTTCATGAAACAAATATTAGAATTTAGGTTGTAAATGTAGGTCAGTGCTTCTGAATGTGTTTAGGCCAGCCAGAAAGGTTTAGCTGGCCCTGACGGCCCATGTCAACATATTTGCTTGTGCCAGTGAAAAGCTTGCTCTTAATGAGTGGATTCTGTACTGTATAGACTAAAGACTATAATTAAATGAGTTTAATGAGTTTAGACTCTGGTCTTTAATGGATAGTTTCTGATAAATTCAAGTTGATGTGAAAAAATTTAAAATTTAATTATATAAATACTGAAGTGCATACTCCTGCTAACACAATTAGCACTTACCACTGTTATATACATATATATATATATACACACACACACAGTGGTACCTTGACCTACGAGTAAATTCATGTATGAGTTTTCCGAGGTACGAGTCGTCACTCGGTCGAATTTTTGCTTTGTTACGCGAGAAAAAAATTGAGGTACAAGCTCGAGACGCCGCTGCTAGATGGCGAAGCGAAGCCAGAAAGCGAAGACTGTGATAAAAATGAAGATAAGCAATGAAGAAAAGGTAACAAGTTTAAAGTTTAGGGATACCTAGTGTACAGTAGTGATAGCAAAAAACGAGTCTTTCATCCTCCTCCGCCTATCTCCTCTACCCTCCACCTCCGCCAGCGTCTTCGTTAGCTCAAGTCGTCTCATCTCCAAGGTAAGTACACTGTATAAAAGCTTATTATATATTTACATACTGTTTCTATTATGTTTTTATACAATATTTGTTATTTAGAAATGTATATTCCTTATTTAATAACATGAAACAATTAAAAAATGGGGTGGTATTTTGAGGGTTGGAACGGATTAAGGGCATTTTAAGTATTTTCAATGTATATATTTTATATATATATATATATATATATATATATATATATATATATATATATATAAACTTTCTTTCGGCTTCTCCCATTAGGGGTCGCCACAGTGGACCATCCGCATGTTTGATTTGTCACATGTTTTTACGCTGGATGCCCTTCCTAACGCAACCCTCCCCATTTATCCAGGCTTGGGACCGGCACTAAGGCTTGTGCAACCCTAATGGCTGGGGTTGGTTCCCTGACCGGGGATCGAACCCGAGTCAGTGAGAGCGCCGCAGCCTAACCACTAGACCACCAGGGAACCTTATATATATATATATATATATATATATATATAAAATCAACAGGTCCAAGCAGCAGCATGACATTCATGTACCCATAAAAGCTTACACGTAATTAGAAAATCAACAGATGTCCCAGAACTCAACCACTTGTCACAGAAAGAAATAGCACTATTAATATGGGCAGCCAAGGGAAAAGTATAGGTGTAATGGAGGCATGCAGAATTTTAATAACCTTCATACAGTCATCTTTATTTGCCATTCTTTTATTCTGCCATTTTCAATCTTCATTCTTACAATGCTTAGCATAATATAGTGTTCCTATGCTTTTACACACAATACATATGCAGCCAGAAATTGCAGGGTGTCCTTCTGATCTCAGCATTTGTACCCTGCTCATGCTTCATGACTGATATCTATGATGGCAATTATGTAAGAACAAGATAGATATGTTTGTCACTCCTGGGAAAGCTGTTTCACTATGGGACATAACAATTAGCCCCAATGTTACTAGTAGTGAAATGAGGGGGCATCCCATATAAAATGTTACTTGGTTTATCCAGCACATAATCCTAAATCAATGAAACATTGAAATTCTTCTCTGCTGCATTTCATTGTTCCATTCATAGTTTTGTAGTTTTGACATATTGTTAATCATCAGTTTGTTACTATTATCATAAAATCACATCATATATATTCTTATCTAATTAAAAACCTCTGGACAATTATTGATCTGACAGAACCATAGACATATGACATATGGCATACTGTATGTATAGAGAGAATACACTCAGTAAAAAAAAAATACAGCTGATATCTGATCACAATATAGCTGACTAGATTTATGATTCAGACTACATGTCTACTAGAGACACCAGAAGAATCTACAGTGCACAATACCATAACAATTATTTATATAGAATGTACTTAAATACCAAACACACACACACACACACACACACACACACACACACACACACACACACACACACACACACACACTTGGTAATGCAGAAGGGGAAAGTAACATATTATACACATCATTTATTTAAAATTCCCCTGTAGCAGCTGCCATAGTTGATCAAGTAAGAAATTATCATAAATAGTGTCAAGTAAAATAATAATCGGCAACAATGTGAAAAATGATCACTGGATGTGTATAAACGCATAATAATAATAATAAGAAGAAGAAGAAGAAGAAGAAGAAGAAAAGAAGAAGAAGAAGGAGAAGAACACACATTTTAATGATTAAATATTTTTTACATCTATATATCTTTGATTATTTAACCCTGTTAGTATGTATTTATATACAATACATGCAACTAAGTTAAATAATCGTAATAATTGGTGAGGTTAACAAGAATAAACACTGTTGTAAAAAATCATTATAAAAGAGTGCGTTCAGGTCCACTAATTAGATTAGTCTTACCACCTTCCTATATATAATGCTTATATTTACACTTGGAGTGTTGTAAGTTTTCAACAGATAAGTGCCACATAAAATTCAACTTCTAGTGATAACTATAACCAGTACTTGTTCTGTGTAGCATACCACAGCTGTGAGTGTGTAACCCTGTAACACTTTTTGAAATTATTCATACTGGATAGATTTTTTTATTTGTGCAATGCAGTGCAATTTCAGATTAATCACAAGTAGATTAGTAGCAAAGGAACAATGAATCTTTCAAGGTTATCACTATCAGGATATTCATGACCATCTGCCTACATGAACAGTATAATTTGATTTAAATGGTTCACATTTACTGTACTCTTCACTGGTTTATGGCAAATGATAACCAGATTTTCCTATTATCTTTTAAAATCTCCGACTTTCTTCGGTGGTACTGTAAGAACTAGTTGAAGCATGTTTCTAAACAGGATTAAGAAAAGCTAAAACAAATTACCCCACCCTTGTCTCATCATTTGTTGATTGTCACGTGTTTGTTTTCATTCTTGTACACCCATGTCTCGTCATTGGTCAGTTCACATGTTCTCTCATGTACAGCTTTTTTGACTTCCTCATATGATTGTGTGCATAATATTTGTAAAATATATTGTTTATTTAACAAAACTGGTCTTATCCAGCACTTGCATCCACCTCTGTTATCATGCATATTTGCATTTCATTACACTGTGATTTTGCTTTATTAAAATTAGCAAATTAATAAGGTGAGCAATGAATCTGACATAGAAATGTACACTTTGCATTAAAATAACTATCCCCCAAAGGTTACACATCACTATTGCTGTCCCACAGTTTGTGAAGTTCAATTAAGAAAAGACATGAGAGCTGGTGAAGTCTACAATCACCAGCTTCCCCCTTTCGTTTTTAAACCTTTGTTCATTCACTCCCAAATCTTGTTCTTTCTGAATTTGCATGATATACTGCTATCTACATCAGCTACCTGTGTTTTAATGGCTTTAATGTGCAGCCAATTAATAGTATTACCAAAATAATTTTTAGAAATGGATATAGCCCATATCACAGTGTGATTTATTAAATCCAGCAAAAGGAGACTTAGAACATAGCATGCCATTACAACAGTCCCACACAAGTAAATAGAGGATGGAAGAGTTTTATGGACTGAAAAGTACAATTTGACTGTTAGAAAGAGCAATACCTAATACTGAATTAATATATCAATTATGTGTCTTTGAATAAATGCTCTCTTAAATTCTAAAATTTTACATACTGCCAAACACTTGGAGAGCAGATTTTTAAAAATTAGTTATATGTAAGTGCCTGTAATGCTGGTACTGTAATTTCCTTAAAGTCAAAGTCTAACCTTAAAGCATTTTAGGTAAAGCTTAATTAAACAATACAAAATTTAGATTTTTTTTTGTCATTAAAATTGTCAAAAGCTAATTCTCATCTATGTGGTTGGCAGAGGTTCTTTCTTGTTATGATCTGAGCATGGAATTCACTTGGAAATTATTGTAATAAAAACTTTAAATAGGCTAATTTAAGACACCTTTTTTATTCACATTGCAGTTACACAATATGAAAATGTTATGATTGTAGAATTATTCCTTTCACACAATTCCACATGAACATATACATATAATTACAGACTAAAATACGATAAAAAATTCTGCAGACTTTTAAACAACTTGCAGTGAACAATGATAACAATCAGAGTAATCAGTTTTCCACATCCAAAGAATTTACTGTCACACCAGCATTTATTTCTTTTTCAGTCTCATTAAGTTTAATCTAACATCAAAAAATTTTAGACAACATTTGCCTGGCTCACAAATTTGCATTGCTTTAAAAGCCCCCGACGTTGTCTAGATAAACCTTCGATAGTTTTTCATGTGTCTAAGACCTGTGATGATGAAAGCCAGCTGAGCCAAAAGTTGAGCAAAAAAAGAAATGATTAAGGAACCTTATTAAAAGCAAGCTTGTAGAAATGGAGTAGGGTGGTGGTTTGGGGGGGCTGTTAGGGTGTACATGATGGAGAGCACATTATGGGGGCCAGACTCTTCTCAAAACCACTCTGTTCTTTTACGAACATGACCAATGAGAGGAAAGAAAAAAAACTGATTAGGCTGACAAGCATTGACTGATACTGCAAACCTGTTAATAACATGAAAATTAGAAGGGGCTCATGCAAAGAAAAGAGATTAATTTAGCTGGAGTCCATCTTTGCAGCAAATTGCGAAGTTGTGAATATGTTCGCAGATAATGAGCCTTCCTACTTGTCAGCTCACTTGTCATTTTCTGTAATTAATGTTAAGGAAGACTCCTTCCTGATGGTTAGTATTACTCATGTACCAGAGAAAATTTCTTCTGAGAAATAATTTACATTTATTATCATCAGTCTGTTTGTGTGGTTTATTTCATAGTGAAGTAATTTATTGCAGCACCATTTCGAGCTCCTTGATTAGTCACTCGTCAGACTGAAATGTAATTTTTTTTCCCTTTTTCAGATGCCTGGGCTGAAGAAAATTGAAAGTGTGGCGCCATCACATGGGCTCATAGGCAGCAGTGGCAATATTTGTACCAGCGAATTTATATATATATATATATATATATATATAGATAGATAGATAGATAGATAGATAGATAGATAGATAGATAGATAGATAGATAGATAATATATAATGTGTGTATTATATATATATATATATATATATATATATATATATATATATATATATATATATAATGTGTGTGTGTGTGTGTGTGTGTGTGCGCATTTCATATATATATATATTTGGAAAGCACAGTGCAAAGCCAAGCTAATCTTGACCAATTCCAAAAACAAACTGAAAGGTAATGTGTCTGTGAAAACTGCAGCCTGGTTACAGTATGTATGTCACTTAACTGGACAAGAAATGGCACCATGATGAGTATAAGCTGGCAGAGTTTGGCACAGCTGGCTCGGTCTGTTGCTCTGAAAACTTTTCTGTGAGAAAAACTTTGTTTCTTGCATTCTTGTGAGTGTTACTTTGATTCCTACCACTTACCTAAACAATGCTGTACACCAAGTGCACCAAGTATATATATGTGTGTGTGTGTGTGTGTGTGTGTGTGTGTGTGTGTGTGTGTGTGTGGTTTGGGGGTGGGGGGGATGATATTTATTTAGGGGTAGATATTTATATCTCAAGGAAATGCTTCAACTTTGCCTTTGAAATGAGGACTAAGAATTGCCACAACCATAACTCAAAGAATATTCATCTGAGATATATATTCAAATCAGTCTCAATGTTGGCTCACTGCTTTGCTTTTGCTTTGTGCTGCGAAATTCATAAGCCAAATTCTTAAATGTATTATTCATCAGCATGTGTAAATAATGCATGCTTTCTTCCATAGTAAATTAACCCCTTGCATTCACAGGACTACCCGAGTTTTCTATTTGTTTTTTTGAAAGCCAATTATATCATTTAATTAATGCTGTAATTAATATCTTAATTACTTTTATTACTTGGCAACCCCATGCCTCTGATTAGCTGTCCTAATTAACCAGATTGAAGAGTGTATGCCTTCATTTCTGCACAGATATTTGTGGCGTTAAAACACTATAATTCTTCAAAATCAAGACATAGAATGGAAAAATGAAACTGTAACACCAACATTTATTTTTTTTATTCAGGCTGAAGGTTTTTTTTATTATTATTATTAATTCTGTAAAACTGGAAGGAAATGTCTGTATTATAAGGACTGATTACACTGATAAATCAAAATAAGTCTCATTAAAACTATACTGTAATTGTCTCACTATACTGAAGGAAATAATACCTGTTTGCGTTACTAAGACTAGAACAGTGTACCCATGACTAAGAATCTATTGATACATTTTAGAGATAGAATCTAAGCTAGTATGTTTTATTGCTCACAGAATTCTGGGACACAAGTGGACAGCTTTGCCAGGAGGAAGTAGTTTTTAACCACATTGCACCTGACAGTGATATAAAGTGTTTTCTACGGACTAGAAAAATAGTAGGGAGAAGAAAATACAGGCATATGAATGAATTAAATAAATGAATAAACTCAAGTTTGCTAGGTAAATTTCTATTGGATTTTAATTTATAAAACAAATATAACTTTTATCAGACTTGTAGCTGATAAAAGTAAATCATTTAAAAAAAATCATTATTATTGTTAAATTGATTAAATCGTTAAATTGATTAAAACAATATTTTTAGTATGTGTTTGCTTGTGCATCTATTGGTCCATTAGCCTATTTTCCTGTTTACCGGTGTTGACACAATTCACAGCCCTCCATGAGTGGGTTAACAGTATTTGGTTTGCAATGATTTTATCAATGTCATTAGAACATTGTGAGAACTAAGTGAGAAATCCATCAACTTGTGACAGCAACCTCTAGACTAATGGCTGTTAGGCGATAATAATTTTTAATAGGATTTTTATTCCACTTAATTTCATCTCCTCTTAACAGAGGTCCCATGTCAGAGAGAGAGAGAGAGAGAGAGAGAGAGAAAATGTAAGGGAGCTCAGATGGAGATCAATACAAGAAACTGTTACTCCTTTTCAAAAAGCATTGTATGCAGCTATTAAATGATTTAACAATTATTTAATTCCAGATGATAGATATAAGCATCTTGGCAAAGTTACATTGTTTAAATAAGCTATATTATTATGGAAAATAGAGTGTGCATATGTAATAACCAAACAGACAAAAATATTTAAAACATTTCTGATCATTTTAATAAGTTAATTTTGTTAAATAAATATTGAGCAAGTGTCTGTGTAGGCATCAGATAAGAAAGTATTAGTTCTTAGATTTTTCATATCATATCTGAGAATGGCAAATATTTAGTGCAGGAAACATTTAGATTTTACAAGTCAAATAAAACAATATCCTATGTTCTATAAATATTTTATGTTGCTTTTCAACAACAATATAATTTTGCACTTGCCTTCATAGAAAATCCTTTTCTGTTCTTACACCACATATTTGTTATGAAACATTTTATTACCTCCCTGTATTTGCATGAAGAAAACAAATTAATTGGAATGGAAATTCATTTCATGCTGAAAAAATAGAGAAATTAAATATAATTCCACAATTAATTATGAAGGATCCTGGATACTACCTCCAGTCATTAGATGAGATGTCTAAAAGAAATATGCCTCCATACTTCTTAACCTCAAGTTTGAACTGTCTTGACCCAGGCTGTATTAATATAGGAGCTAATAGCCAGCTAGAATCCTATAATTTATGCCAAGGTGAATTAAGAAAAGGTAATGGATTTTGCCTCTCAAAAAAGGTTAAGCCTGAGCATTTTACATGATTTTTATCGTGGAAATTTAATTATCATATTATCTCTCTAAGTGACTACTTTTAAGCCATTTTTCACATTATTTAAAAAAAATACTTTTGACATTTTCAGCATTAGGCTGGATTTATTGTTATTAGAACATTTGGTAACAAAGGGGAATATTCAGTTTAAAACTAAATAAATGGCATTTCTTGTTGCTGAGGTTTGTAAAGGCAAATAAACTTTATATTCAAAGTTCAGCGTGGATCACTTTGTAATTGATTTTATTTAAGCTAGAAGAAAATGCCCTGACACACGGTCATACACATATATGCACATACATAAAATTGTAAAAATATGAGCTTACATTATTATCACAGGAATGTTCAGAAAAACATATGATGATAATCATAGCAGTAGTTTTTGCAGGGTAAAGGAACAAAGGATGACAATAATATACAATAATGCTTTCGAATTTAACAGCTTCTTTCCTCTTCTCTCCCATTTTCTACTGCAGGTAGCTGTACAAGCACGGCGGGTGACAGTGTAATGAGAAATATGATAATTCTGAAGCGCATTAATTTCATGTCCTGTGGGTTTTGCAAGATCACTTATTATTCTGAACAAATTAAATCACCGCTTTTACCTATCATTGTCTTGCATTGCCAGTGATTCTCTTATACACTGTCTTTGAATTATCCCTGTATGTACTTACAAACTATTTATGAAAATATAATTATTTATAAGTTTATAAAATCAACACAGTCAGAAAATGACGATTCCCCAGAAGATTTAAAAATGTATTCATAATCATCTGTAGCTATTGTATATTGTCTGAATTTTTGTAGGTATGCATTAGTTCACGTTGGCAATTTAAGCTTTTCCATTACCCTTCTGCCTTTCTGTCTTGATGACAACACTATTTCCTGCAATTCCTTGGGGGAAATGACATTTGTCTACAAGTGGGGGAAATACACTTTCCTATCACCCACTGTTGCTACATACTCAGCTGATGTCAGGAGTGAACTTCAGAACCCTCTCTGTCAATATGTAGTGTAGGGATGGCGGTTATTTGGGCTTTGTTTGTAATCTTTTTGGGCGCTCCGTTTGAAGTGGGGCAGGGGGCTTAGACTCATATTAGTGTGAGTGCACAAAAGCCCCGCAAGCGGTGTCATGCACAATTAATGTCCCTAGGTAGCAACTCCATTAGCTGTATGAACTCCAGCTATGGCAGAGAATACTAATGGTCAAGGATCTGGGCATTACAAAAGAGAGTGACTTCTCCCATCACCACACACTGACACATATGTGTTCACACACACGGACACACAGGCATGGACATCTTCAAAAAACCAAAAAAGACACACACACCCACACAAATCCCCCACCATATTCACTTCATCTTTCAACCTAAATAACTCTTAAACCATGATGTCAGGAGAGCTGAGTGGAGCACGTCCACCTTGAGGCGGTGCATTCACTTCCCTTTCACTCACAGGAACTACACTGCCTGGCCAGTGTGCCGGGTGTTTTAATAGCTTAAATTAAGTGAAAACGCATGCCCAGTGAATGAAAGGACACACACAAAAACGCACATCTCTACATGTACAGACCTACAAAACTGCAAACATACTCTTTTCTTATGTTTTTAGGTTTTATAATTTAAAATAATATCTAATTTAATTTGTCACATATAACCATAAACAATTTGAGTTTGAAACAGTATGACATGCAACAAAATGTTTTTTTTTTAAAGCCTTCACTGTTGTTGGACAATTGCAATGTAACAGACATCCAAGGCTGGGAGTATTAAAAAAGTCAGAAAGAATAATTTTTTTTTTTGTCAGTCACAGCAAAATTAACCACTTATAAGCAAACACTGGGTTCATGTAAATGGCACTTAGCATTCCCAACCGGAGTGTTAAGCTGCTCTATGTTGTTGCATCAGCAGATGCTATGTGCTGCTTGAGAATGTAGGTGTGGTGGCATCCTCATCTGGGCAAAGAGGCATACCAGTGTCCTTGCCCGGACACAGAATCATGATTGCATCCTCTTCCAGGCCCAAAGGAACAGCAATGTCTTGATGTGGGCATAGGGGCAGGGTGGGGTCCTCATCTGGTCATAGAGGCACAGCTGGGTCCTCAGCAGGAGACAGAGGCATGGTATAAAATCATTAACACTAAAAATAAAATAAAAAATAGGTAAAACATTAACAAAGAACAAAAAAAAGGTGCAAGGGCTGTTGGGTAATGTAGTATCTTAGCATTCAATTCTATTCATTTTCATTTGTATAGCACTTTTAACAATAGAGATTGTCTGAAAGCAGCTATACACAGATAATGTGGTCAGAAAGAATGAATATGATTGTTCTTTTAAGTTTAAGTTATAAGTCCCTAATGAGTGGTGATTGTGGCAAGGAAAAACTCCCTGAGAAGGCATAAGGAAGAAACCTTGAGAGGAACCAGACTCAAGAGGGAACCCATCCTCATCTGGGTGGCACTGAATGTCCATTTATTACAGCTAAACAATGTTGAGGTGTGCAGTGATGGTGATCAAATACAAACTGTAATCCTGAGTCAGTGTAGCAGACTGTTGCCATTAAGTATAGTCCAAATTCATCCTTAAAGCTTTTGCATTCCCAGCTGCACGGAGGCAGGCTGGGACAAAGCAGTCAACATGCGAGAAGATGAGAGGAAAGGAGAGGAGAGGAGAAGAGAGGGGCAGGAGCATATTTTACCTGACCGAGAGAGAGAGAGAGAGAGAGAGGAGTGAAAGGGAGAGAAACATATGGATTATTAAGTATACTTATTGTTGTATAAAAGCTAAGGACGATGTGCAGTTGGGGACTCTGGCAAGACAAGCTTAAGACACATAATTAAAATGGGAGAGCCAGAAGGTAACACAGATATGAGGAATCTCTTGGATAAGAGACAGGCCACCACACCACTATTAACAAACCAGAGTGAATGCGTGAGAGTGAGGGGACAACAGCATACAGATATCCCAGTTCACCGAACACTCCATATACATGATCCCTTCAGATCTGCTACTTGACCTAAGAAAAGCCTACTGACAAAAGGCTTGACTAAATATATATGTTTTCAGCTTCGACTTGAACACTGAAACTGTGTCTGAATCCCGAACACTAATTGGAAGGCTGCTCCACGAGTGTAAGGCTTTAAAAGAGAAATATATGTGCCCTTCTGTAGTCTTCATTACTTGAGGTACCAGTGGTGGGCCGTCAGAGCACTGACCTACATTTAAAACCTAAATTCTTATATTTGATCCATCAAATTGTATTAATTTATTCCCAACAGTTTATTCTTTTCATGTTGTATTGTTTCTTTTGGCTGCACTGCTTCCAGCATATGTATGTGGATGTTAGATTGTTTGTCCAATCAGATTTCAGCCTCTATGTGCTGCCTTGTCAGTCTAATCAGCACAGGGATGCTGGACTTTTTACCTTAGTCTCTATTAGCAATGGGTCAGTTTCTTTAACCAATCAGATTTTAATTTCGCCTCACAGGGCCAGCTAGCTGGCCCAGAATGGCATCAGCATTTTTTCGTACTCTGATTGGTTGGTCAAAGTGAAACTGGCAAATGAACAAATTTCGACTGGCAAAACACGTCTGTAGCACGCTGCACACATAAATACATCCGAATTAGATTTGTTTATGCCTACAGAGGAAGTAAAAATTTTTGGTCTCTGACATACTTAAAAACACAATTTTCAAGAAAAGCTAAACATCGTGAAGATAGGTCGGCCAACCCCAAAGCTAGCAAGCTTGTCTCAGCCTGGGAAGGGTTTGTTCACTACTTCCAGACCAGTGGATACGAGCGGTACCACTGGCTTACAGCCTTTGTGGAGCGGTGCAAATTATAAGTATGTATCTCTGGTGAGTAGGTTGTAGGTTTTTTTTTAAATGTTTATGTTTTTGTCAAAACCCAGCCATTAGGGTTGCACAAGCCAGTGCACTCTTAGTGCCGGTCCCAAGCCCAGGTAAATAGGGAGGGTTGTGCTAAAAAGGGCATCCAGCGTAAAACATGTGCCAAATAAAATATGCGGATCACGAAAGAGAAATTCATACCTGATCGGTTAATCCCCGGGTTACCAACGACCGCCACTGGTATCAATAGGGTACCAGTGGAAATTAGAGTACTGTTGGCCGAAGGAGGAGGAGTGGAGAAAGACATCTACAGAGACGGCAGGGGAAGGAGAAGTGGAGGAGAGTGGAGGTTAGGGTGGGCACTTTAACTGTTGGTACTATGACTGGTAAAGGGAGAGAGGTAGCTGATTTGATGAAGAGGAGAAAGGTAGATACAGTATATTGTATGTTTAGAAGACCAAGTGGAAGGGGAGTAAGGCCAGGAACATTGGAGGTGGGTTTAAACTGTTCTATTATTGTGTGGATGGAAAGAGAAATGGTGTAGGGGTGATTCTGAAGGAAGAGTACAGTAAGAGTGTAGTGGAGGTGAAGAGAGTTTCTGATAGGGCGATGATCGTGAAGCTGGAAGTTGAAGGGGCAATGATAAATGTCATCAGTGCTCATGCTCCACAAGTGGGTGGTGAGATGGAGGAGAAGGAAAAATTCTGGAGTGAGTTGGATGAAGTGGTAGAAGGTGTACCTACGAATGAAAGATTGGTGATTGGGGCAGATTACAATCGGCATATAGGTGAAGGGAACAGAGGTGATGAGGAGGTGATGGGTAGGTATGGCTTTAAGGAGAGGAATGTGGAAGGGCAGATGGTGGTAGATTTTGCTAAAAGGATGGAAATGGCAGTGGTGAACACTTATTTTAAGAAGAAGGAGGATCATAGTGTGAAGTATAAGAGTGAAAGAAGGTGCACACATGTGGACTATGTTCTATGTAGGAGATGCAACCTGATGGAGACTGGAGACTGTAAGGTGTTGGCAGGGGAGAGTGTAGCTTGACAGCATTGGATGGTGGTCTGTAGGATAGTTTTGGAGGTGAAGAAAAAGAGGAGGAGAGCGAGGATGGAAAATAGAATCAGATGGTGGAAACTGAAGAAGTAAGACTGTAGTGCGAGATTTAGAGAAGAGGTCAGACAGGGACTCGGTGTTGGTGGTGCTGGATGATTGGGCAAATACTGCAGAAGTGATAAGGGAGACAGCTAGAAAGGTACTTGGTGTGGCATCTGGAAATAGAAAGGAAGACAAAGAGATGTGGTGGTGGAATGAGGAAGTGCAGGAAGAAGAAAAGGATTTGTACCGAGTGGCCAGGCAGAGGGACCGAGGATGTGCTGCAAGTTAGAGCAATAAAGGATGGAGATGGAAATGTGTTGACTAGTGAGGAGAGTGTCTTGAGAAGATGGAGGGAGTATTTTGAGCAGCTGATGAATGAGGAAAATGAGAGAGAGAGAAGATTGGGTGGTGTGGAGTTGGTGAAGCAGGAAGTGGATAGGATTAGTAAGGAGGAAGTGAGAGCAGCAATTAAGAGGATGAAGAGTGGAAAGTCGGTTGAACCAGATGACATTCCGGTAGAAGCATGGAGATGTTTAGGAGAGATGGCAGTGGAGTTTTTAACAAGATTGTTTAACAGGATTTTGGAAGGTGAGAGGATGCCTAAGGGATGGCGAAGGAGTGTGCTGGTACCAATCTTTAAGAACAAGGGAGATGTGTAGACCTGCAGTAACAACAGGGGAATTAAGTTGATCGGTCACACCATGAAGTTATGGGAAAGAGTAGTGGAAGCCAGGCTGAGAGTAGAGGTGACCAAGTGTGAGCAACAGTATGGTTTTATGCCGAGAAAGAGCACCACAGACGCTTTATTTGCTTTGAGAATGTTGATAGAGAAGTATAGAGAAGGTCAGAAGGAGTTGTATTGTGTGTTTGTGGATTTAGAGAAAGCGAATGACATGGTGACAAGAGAGGAGTTGTGGTATTGTAGTCAGGTGTGTCAGAGAAGTATGTGGGGGTGGTGGAGAACATGTATGAGGACAGTATGACAGCAGTGAAGTGTGCAGTAGGAATGACAGACTAGTTCAAGGTGGAGGTTGGACTGCATCAAGGATCGTCTCTAAACCCTTTCCTCTTTGCAGTGGTGATGGACAGGTTGACGGACGCGGTCAGACATGAGTCTCCATGGACTATGATGTTTGCAGATGATGTTATTTGTGGTGAGAGTGGGGAGCAGGTTGAGAAGAGCCTGGAGAGGTGGAGGTACACGCTGGAGAGAAGAGGAATGAAAGTCTGTAGGAGTAAGACAGAGTACATGTGTGTGAATAAGAGGGAGGGCAGTGGAGTGGTGTGGTTGCAGGGAGAAGACGTGGAGAAGGTGGAGGAGTTCAGGTACCTGGGGTCAACAGTGCAAAGTAATGAAGAGTGTTTTAGAGAAGTGAAGAAAAGAGTGCTGGCAGGGTGGAGTGGGTGGAGATGAGTGAAAGGAGTGATTTGTGATAGAAGTGTATCTGCAAGAGAGAAAGTTTATAGGACTGTGGGGAGACCTGCGATATTGTTTGGTTTAGAGACAGTGGCATTGAGTAAAAGACAGAAGGTGGACCTAGAGGTAGCAGAGCTGAAGGTGTTGAAGTTTTCGTTAGAAGTGATGAGGATGGACAGGATTAGAAACTTTTAGAGGGACAGCGCATGTAGGACATTTTGGAGACAAAGCGAGGGAGGCGAGATTGAGATGGTTTGGACATGTTCAGAGGAGGGACATGGGGTGTATCGGTAGAAGAATGCTTAGGATGGAGCCACCAGGTAGGAGGAAAAGGGGAAGACCAAGGAGGAGGTTTATGGATGTGAGGGAAGACATGCAGGTAGTTGAGTTGAAAGAGGCAGATGTAGAGGACAAGGGGGGTATGGAGACGAATGATCCGCTGTTGCGACCCCTAATTCTAGAAGCCGAAAAAAGAAGAAGATGTTTTTGTCATGTTATTACACAAATATTTATTCTGAACTGCTCCAGATTATGTGGGTGGCACAGTTGCATTTGTAGTGTTGAGGTTTGGAGCTTGCTTTAGTAAAATGGTATTCACCCTCCATATGCAAAATGCCTCTCTCTCCCTGTAATGCCACACGTTGTTATTCTCTGTTTTTGTATATTATTGGTAGTTTCTATAATTGTGACATGATAGTGGTGGTATTAAGAGGTGGATTAAGTCGGATAAGTCCCCACTGAAGGCCTAGGTACCAAATGCATGGCCTGACACTGTATTTCAGTAACCATTTTAGTATATTTTCTTAAGGGACAATACTATAGAAATGAAACTGGGATATATTTTAGAGTAGTCAATGTGCAGCTTGTATAGCAGTATAGATTTACTGTCCTAAGAAAATAATTCAGCATACAGCCATTATTGTCAAAATAGCTTCAACAAAGTGATAACAGCTGTATATTGTTTAACCATGCAAAGTCACATGTCCTATTCATCATGTTTATATTTGTGTATCTTGTGTTAGAGCAATTACAATTTTGTGCTTTGAGCTCATACTGACCATTGGATGCTCATAATGGCACCTCTCGGAAAAGGACTATCTGGGGATTTGAGAATTTGATTTGTTGCTCTCCACAAAGATTGCCTAGGCTATAAGAAGATCAGTAATACCCTGAAACTGAGTTACAGTACAGTGGCCAGGGTCATTCAGAAGTTTTCAAAGATGTCTAAAATCCGGCAGCTCTGTGATGACATTAGTGGAAGAGGATCCCAGTAACAACCTGTGCAGTTCTGGTGAATTCCATGCTAAGGAGGATTAAGGCAGTGCTATATAACAATGGTGCTCACACAAAATTTTTACGCTTTGGACACAGTTTTGACATGTACACTTAGGGTGTACTCACTTTTGTTGCCAGCTATTTAGACAATAATGGCTGTATGTTGAATTATTTTCAGAGGACAGTATATCTATTTCACTATTCAAGCTGCACATTGATTACTCTGAAATATATCAAAGTTTCTATAGTATTGTCCCATTAGACGATATACTAAAATGGTGAGATAACGTAGATAAATAAAGTACTTTTTTGTAAACAGAGCTAGTCTCAAAACTTTTTGACAGCACCTCGTATAATTTCATGTTATGTTATAATTTCATGTGTAGCACTCTGATGAGGATGGTTCCTCTTAAGATTTTTCTTTATATTGTCTCAGTGAACCAATAAGACTTCTGGCGTGCTCAAAAGGAATACATTAATACAGATACTTTGATATGAATACATTTATTATTTAAAAAAATCTTATTCTGAGTCTTATGTTTCTGTATAGTTGCTTTGTGACAATATAATTTGTTAAAAGCTAAAGCTGTCAAAATTACCACAAATTAATTTTAATGGAAGTCATTTTAAATAAACAACTATAAAATCTTCAAAATTAAAACCTTTAACGTAACACACATTTATTCACAACGTCCTTTCATAATTCCTTTCATAATGACATTCCTTTTGTACAGCTATATCTGTCATACCACTTTATACTGTATCATACTTATATAAAAACCACACTATATATACCCTTATTCAGTTATATGTACATATTACTATACCTTCTGTATAACCTCATACCCTTATTTATTACACTGCCACTGTAAATAAGCTATCTATGCACTTCTGGTTAGATGCTAACTGCATTTCATTGGCTCTGTACATGTACCCTGCACAATGACAATAAAGTTTAATCGAATCTAATCTAATCTAATCAAATCTTTCTTTACTCAGATATAAAAAATAAACTTCACTAAAAATATTTTTAATCACTAAACATTTGTTTTACTAATGCGCAAGTCTCAAATCAGTTAATTTTGTGTCTTGGTGATTTACGTAATTTAAAACACCATAATTAATTAAAAACCTTTACAAGAATACTTTGTCTTGGTTTATGTTGAGTATGGTTTCACTAATAATAAACATTTGCATAAGGCAACCATATTTGTCTATGCTCATGATTGATGATTGATTAATGGACTTGTTGATTAGAGTCATTATAAAAGAGCACTCAGGAATAGGGAAATAAGATAAATATTATATCGTATAATATAAAGTATCACAGTATAAGGCCATTTGGTGCTAAGAAATTAATTAAAGGTATTTTATAATCCATTCAATATTTAACTGGGAGCAAATTCAAAGTGGATAAGTTAAGGTTGATGTGGTCACATCTTCTGGCTCTAGAATGGAGAGCAACTGTATTCTGAACTACCTGGAAAATTCATACAGCAAGGCATTAAAATAGGCCAACCTGAAGGTGAAAAAATCCTGAAGGTTTTCTGTAACAAATTGACATTATGTTTCTCCTTATACATATTAGCAATGTGGAGGCGATTGTAACAGACTGTGTATTTCACACCTTGGCCTTCAGTGGTGTCCTTCCTAGGTATGGAGTGAGAATGATTGCCATTGCTAAACCAAGAAACCCAAAAAAGACGATTCAAAAAGTCTCCTTTCACTTCAGCAACAGCTGTGCGGAAGCTCTAGCAGAAGCTCAACATTAACCTCACAAAATGAGTGTTTTTCATGCATTATGGTTTTCCTTGGGATTTGAAATTTGTGTTTTTGTGCGAATTCAACAGGAAAGAACATCCAAATGTATAAATTATTTTTGAAAAAGCTTAACCGTTTGGCTGAAATTTCCTCACAATTTGGTGCTTTTAAAAAAAAAGTCTATCTTGTAGATGTTCTTGTAAATATCTCTGTGACCAAACCAATTTATTCTCCTCTGTCACCCAGTGTGGAATAAACAAACAGCTATTAAATCTATACAAATATATTTGAGCTTGTGCTGTTTGCTACAGATGCTGTTTGCAAGTTCTGACTAGTGGACTCTCATTAATAAGATGACAACATTATTGTATGCCTGCTAAATGGCCACGGTGTCACCAAATCAAAATCTGATTAGTTGAGGCCACAGCTTCAAGCAGGATGCACTTTATGCTACATGACTGCTTATTCTGAAGGCCTAACAGCTAATTTTTTTGACCCTGGAAACACGTGACTTGATGGATAAAATATGATTGGATAGACTTAACCTAAACTTACACTCCAGGAAGCAGCACAAGTGAAAGAAAAGTTATAAAATCAATAGAATACAGTGGAACCTCGGGTTCCGAACGCCCCGGCATACGTATAATTCAGGTTACGAATCGCAGTTCATCAAAATTTTTGCCCCTGGTTACGAACAATATATCGGGATACGAACGTCGCTCACCAAAAAATCGCAGGCAAGTTGGTTGTTTTTGCTCTATCCACGCAGCTCGTCACATCAGTTAGCGTCCTGTGTCCCTAGCGAGAGCATTGTGTTACTTATCCGCTTGAACTTTTCCAGGTGGCAGCGTAACAACTCGTTAGTTGATGCTCGTGGAATGATGAGATGGACAACATTAGCCGATGCATAACCACTTTACTTGTTTTTATGAAGATAGATTAGCAGGGTTACAGTCTTTTCCGAAGTACAATACCCATAATGAATTTCACTCTGGACTTCAATACCAACTGATAGTAGCCTTAAAGAAACAGCTCTCATTTTCCCTCTAATGCAACAATTGTCTCAGCGTTCGTGTTAATAACACTGTCTTTAATATTCTATAATATAATATATAATAATACATAAATAATATAATAAGATTCTCCTTCCAAACAATAACTCTCCTCCTCCCCTTCTCTGACGTCGTCTCCTGCAGCGAGTCTTCTCAAAGGAAAAAGTACCCGGTAAAGATGTTTTCCTCTTTTATATGTTTTTATGTGGTATGATTTTAATATAACATGTTAAAAGTAAATAATATTAGTGAATATTGGCTTTATTTTTATTTAAGTAATATTTTTGGTTGTCCAGAACGAATTACCGAAGTTTCTGTTCATTATTATGGGGAAATTTGTATCGGGATACGAACTTTTCAGGTTACGAATAAAGTACCGGAACGAATTAAATTCGTAACCCGAGGTTCCACTGTATACTATTGGGAATAATTGAATACATATTCAGGCCTTATTGGTCCTGTCGGCCTCCCGCTGGTAATAATATTTTCTACATGTACTTCAAATAAAAGACTAGTGCCAATATTAACATCGGTGTATTTCTCTATTGCACAGGGTGTGACCAAACAGCCATTTACATTCCACCTGTTGTCTTAATATAAACACTTTTTTGGCAGAATTTTATATCAGTAAAAGTTAGTATCTAGTGACTATTGTTCTTTACAAATTCCACATCTGGTGTGCTGAAACTTACATACTTTGTATTACTGTCATCATAAAAGTCATAGCTAACACAATGATTAAGAGGAAGCATATATAAAGGAAGTAAAACCTATGGAATAAAGGTCACATTGCCAGTAACCTTATCTACCCTCCTCTGTTGTTGCAATCTCAAACAGTGCTGGTAGGTGGGCTCTGGAATTGCCAGTCTTGGTGACTTCAACCTCCCATCTGGCAAACTTCAATCATTTTGCCTCTTGACCTTTCTGAATAGCTTCTCCTTGACATTTAACAGCTGCCCTCCAACACACAAGGGAGGAAATGTCCTGGACCTGGTTTTCACCCACCCTACCCCAGCTACAGACATGACTGCCACTTCACTTCCAATCTCTGATCATTACCTGGTTTCCTTTTCATTCACTCTTCCTATTCTACCTAAAAATAATGTATATGTCTCTCTTATCCAACCTAACCTTCACTCCATCTCTCTCTCCTCTGTAGCTTCCTCTTCCTGAGCCTGACTTCTTTTCCTCTCTAACCCTTGGACTTTGCTACTGACTCCTTCCTCTCATCTCTTTCCTCAACTATAGACCTCCTTTGCCCCTTGACTACAAAACCCAAGAAGACTTCTTGTTCCACACCCTGGCTGTCTAAAGTTTTGCACAGCAATCGACAAGAACTCAGATCAGCAGAGAGGAAGTGAAAAAAAATCACAACTCAATGTAGACCTTGCATCTTACTGTGCATTCCTGACCAGATTTTCTTTGGATGTGACTTCTGCTAAAACTGCCTTCTACAAGGAAAAGCTCAATCTGCACAGGATACTCGTAAGCTCACCAACATCTCTTCAATACTCAACCACCCTGCCACACCTTCTGCATCTTCTGCTGATGACTTTGCATCCTTCTATAATGAAAAGATTAAGGAAATCTGCCAGACCTTCACTTCCTCCGCAACAATGACACCACAACATAGCCAGCAATCCACTACTTCTGTCAAGCCTCTCAACCTTAACAGAAAGTGAGTTACTGCAAGTCATCCAATCTTGCAATCCCACCACCTGTCCTCTGGATTCAATCCCTTCAACTATGCTTCAGACCATCACACAAAATCAACTAAAACTCAACCCAAGCAAAACAGAACTGCTTGTTATCCCAGGTGATTCATCTCCAGGTCAAGATCTCCAAATAACTCTTCATGACTCTCTGCTCTCCCCTTTAGTCACTGCTCGTAACCTTGGGGTAACTATGAACAAACAATTGTTCTTCTTCCCACATGTCGCTAATGTGGCTCGTTCCTGTCGATTTCTTCTCTACAACATCCGGAGGATTCGACCATTTCTGTCCACACAGGCTGCCCAGGTGCTTGTTCAGTCTCTTGTCATTTTAAGACTCGTCTACTAACTCTTTGCTGGCAGGTCTTCCCCTGAATGCTATTTGTCCACTGCAAATGATCCAAACGCAGCTGCACGACACGTATCAGATTCAAAACACTGATGCTTGCCTACAAGGCCAAAAATGGACCAGCGCCATCTTACCTTAGAGACCTCATCACATCTCGCACTGCACCACGCTGTCTGAGATCCTCCAGCACTGCTTGACTGGTACCACCTTCTCTCAGAATGAAAGGTAAATGTACTTCGAGGCTCTTTTCTGTTCTGGCACCGAGGTGGTGGAATGAACTTCCCCTAGATGTCCGTACAGCAGAGTCCCTGGCTATCTTCAAGCAACGATTGAAGTCCTACTTCTTCCTGAAACACTTAAATTAGCACTTTCCAAGTTTGCTTTGTAGAATTCAAGAGTTATATTTATATTAAGTTTGTAAACTTGTGAACCAGTGTAGATTTATTCATTGCTAGAGACTCAAAGCACTTTTGTACGTCGCTCTGGATAAGGGCGTCTGCTAAATGCCACAAATGTAAATCTAAATGTAAAACTAATTGGACCTAAAACGAACCTTGTGGAACATTAAACTTCACCTTAGTACTGTATGCATTGAGAGGTCACCATTTGCATCTAAAAATTCACAAAAATCACTCAAATACAACTTGAACCTGGAAAGGGCCATAATTTTGCCTCCAACAGCATTTTGTCAAAAAGGAGCATAACATGATCATTGTTGTCTAAAACTGCACTAAGTTCAAATAACAGAAGTGAGAAATTAACCGCTTTACCCAGCTCTGTTACAGAGTTGTGAAGAGACTCAAATCTTAACTGATAAATGGTTAATTGTTATTCATTTGCTGTCAGGATATTCTGGGCTCTCCGCAGCACTCTCTTCTGGTTTCCTGGCACGCACTTCCAGTCTTGCGGCGCATGCTTCCGGGTCGGCGGACATCTTGCCATTTTTCCCGCTTTACCAGTTATTCAAGGAGAACAAAGATATTTACCAGCTCTTCATGTTGCTAGGATTATTCTTGCCACCCTGCCTGTTCAGGTTACTGATCCTGATCCCTGTTCTGTTCTGCCTCTGCTCTGGCCTCTGGACTGTTTTTGGTGTATGTTTCTGCTCTGCCCTTACCGGTTGTTGAATTTTGGACTGTCTTGGATTTTAAACTTTGGTTTCCCTGCATTGCTCTGTCTCCTGAAACTTGGACTGATTTATTATAATTTGTTTTTATCTTTTGCCCCATTACAGCCTGCTTTCTACGTACCCCTGCGGACTCCTGCAGTTGGGTCCTTCCACTCACTCAGTAGTCAAGTCAAGTCAAGTTTATTTCTATAATGCTTTTCACAACAGACATTGTCTCATCGATGTTAACCAAGATGGCGGCGCGTGCACAACGCGAGGCCCAGCGTCTTTCCAGATTTTGCGATTTAGTAGCAATTTCTCCATCAACAGCAAGTTTATTCACGCAGAACAGGCTTGCACACATCTCATACAGCCGAGAAGCATTACTAGACATCGGCAACACTCACAGATACGGACTTTTAACGGACTTTGAACTCCCTCGGGAAATTGCCCGAACACCGCGGACCGCTGATCCAGCTCGGCCGACAGCGAGACCACAGCGCTGGCGGCGAGACCGTAAACAAAGGAGGGGGAAGCGAGGCGGCATCAGGGCTAAGCTAAGGCTGAACCCGCATCAACCATCGATTCAAAGCGTCTTCCTTGCCAATGTACGGTCTCTTGCTAATAAAATGGATGAGTTGCTGCTCCGGATATCATCACACAAACGGATTAAGGAATGTAATGTCATGATTTTTACGGAAACATGGCTCAACAACAACATTCCCAGCAGCGCTATTGAGCTCGGGGGTCGCAGTGTTTATCGGGCGGACAGGACGGCAGAGGACTCTGGTAAGCGCAGAGGTGGAGGTCTGTGCATTTATGTTAACAACTCATGGTGCACGGACTCTACTGTTACTGAAAGTCATTGCTCTGTCCATTTAGAGTATTTGATGATTAAGTGCAGACCCTTTTATTTACCGAGAGAATTCTCAGCCATTGTTGTGACTGCAGTGTACATTCCACGGATGCTAATGCTAAGCTAGCTATGGAGGAACTGCATGCAGCTATCAGCAAACAGCAGTCTGCACATCCTGAAGGAGCTATCATTGTTGCCGGAGATTTCAACCACTCCAACCTGAAATCTGTTTTACCAAAATTTCACCGCAATGTCTCCTGCTCTACTAGAGGACAAAACACTGGACCAGGTATACACAAACATACCTGGGGCATACACAGCCATTCCCCTCCCCCACTTGGGTCAGTCTGATCACCTCTCTTTGTTCATGCTACCCAAATACACACCACTGTTCAAACAGGTGAAACCAGCTGTGAGGACAGTAAAGGTATGGCCAGAGGGGGCCATTTCTTCTCTACAACAACAGTTTCAGGATACTGACTGGAACATGTTCGCTTCACAGGCCACACTGGACTCTCACACAGACATGGACAGTTACACATCATCTGTTTTGGACCATATTAACACGTGCATTGACAATGTCACTACTGTCAAACACGTGAAATGCTTTCCTAACCAGAAGCCGTGGATGAACTCTGAAGTCCGTCTCCTGTTGAAAGCAAGAGATGCTGCCTTTAAATCTGGCAGTGCAGAGGACTACAACAGAGCCAGGCCAACCTGAAAAGGGCATCAGGAAAGCAAAGCTCACATTTAAACGCCACATAGAAGAGCACTTCCACAACTCTGACCCCAGGCGCATGTGGAAAGGCATCCAGTCAATCACGGACTACAAACCCACAGCTCAACCAACCAGCAGTGCCTTCCAACCGAACGAACTTAATTACTTTTTTGCTCGTTTTGACCAAAGCACAGGACATTTTACACCAACCACGGACTCTGCTACTGCTTACAGCCCACTTTCAATCTCAACAACGGACGTCTATTCAGTGTTTAGCAGAGTGGATGCACGAAGGCAGCTGGCCCGGACGGCATACCGGAAGTGTTCTCAGAGCATGCGCTGGACAACTGGCACAGGTTTTACTGACATTTTCAACCTGTCACTGGCCCAAGCCACGGTACCAACATGCCTGAAGACCACTACTATCATACCAGTGCCTAAGCACTCAGCTGCTAAATGCCTGAATGACTTTCGCCCGGTTGCACTCACCCCATTGCTATGAAGTGCTTTGAGAAACTGGTCCTGAATCACCTCACTGCGGGCCTACCACCTACACTGGACCCATACCAGTTTGCCTATCGCCCGAACAGGTCAACAGAGGATGCAGTTTCCACAGCTCTTCATTCTGCTCTCACCCACCTGGATAAAAGCAACACATACATCAGAATGCTGTTCATTGACTTTAGCTCTGCGTTCAATACAGTCCTCCCCACTGTACTGATCACTAAGCTCAGTGAACTGGGTATCTGCACCTCCACTTGCAGATGGATTCTGGACTTTCTCACCAACAGACCTCAATCTGTCAGGTTGGGAAGCCAGGTATCCTCAACCCTAATTCTGAACACTGGCATACCGCAGGGCTGTGTTCTGAGCCCACTGCTCTACTCCCTGTTCACCCATGATTGTGCTCCTCTGTATAACTCCAACATCTTCATCAAGTATGCAGATGGCACCACCGTGGTCGGCCAGATCGACAACAACGACAAATCGGCCTACAGGGAAGAGATCCGTAATCTGGCAGCATGGTGTGCCACCAACAACCTGACTCTCAACGCCACAAAGACCAAAGAGCTCATTGTGGACTTCCGAAATCCAACAGCGGAGACATCTACCAGTCAACATCAATGGAACCGAGGTAGAGCGAGTCTCCAGCTTTAAGTTCCTGGGAGTTCACATCTCTGAGGATCTGTCCTGGCAGCAGAACACGTCAGCTCTGGTAAAAAAAGCACAACAACGCCTGTACTTCTTGAGAAGTCTCAAGAAATCTCATCTGTCCCCGGGGATTTTAACGAGCTTCTACCGCTGCATCATTGAGAGCATCCTGACCAACTCCATCACTGTATGGTACGGAGGCTCCACAGTGTGTGAACGTAAAGCACTGCAAAGGGTGGTCAAAACCGCCCAACGCATCACTGGCACCCAACTACCTGCCATTGAACACCTTCACCACAGCAGATGTCTGCGCAGAGCTCACAACATCATCAAGGACTCTTCACATCCCAGTCATAAACTGTTTAACCTCCTTCTATCACGAAGGAGATACAGGAACTTACGCACCAGAACCAGCAGGTTCAGAGACAGCTTTTTTCCATCCACCATCACACTACTGAACTCTACACTACACCGCTAAATCACTACAAAACAAACACAAACAAAAGACTGTATATAACCTCTGTACAATACATGTACATACTACATATTATATCTTTTTCACTCCTCAGTACATCTGCACTTTTTATATCTGTATGTATATTTATCATTACTGTACATTCTGCCCAACATTTCACCTGTGTATATAATGTATGTGTATATATTTATATATATATATATATATATATATATATATATATATATATATATATATATATATATATATATATATATTTTTTATATATATATATATATAGTAGACTGTTTATTCAGCTTGCTACTCCTTAATGCCATAATCCTGTGATCTTGTAACCTTCCATTTCTGCACATTTCTCTTAATTACTGTACACCTTTATATTTATTCACTGTACTTCTGAATGTCCACACATCTCTGCACTGAAATAGCCTTTATATTTATTCACTGTATATACTTCATATATATACCACTGCTGTAAATATGCCAGATAGTTATCCGCACTGTAAATACGCTAGATATTTATCTGCACTTTTGCCTGACTGCTACATTTTGCACTTCTGGTAGATGCCAAATCGCATTTCGTTGCTGTGTACCTGTACAATGCAATGACAATAAAGATCGATCGATCGATCGATCGATCGATCGATCGATCGATCTATCTATCTATCTATCTATCTATCTATCTATCTATCTATCTATCTATCTATCTATCTATCTATCTATCTATCTATCTATCTATCTATCTATCTATCTATCTATCTATCTATCTATCTCAAAGCAGCTTTACAGAGATCAACAGTTAAGGTGAATGGTGTGCATTTATCCCTGATGAGCAAGCCATGGCGACTGTGGCAAGGAAAAACCCTTAGATGTTATGAGGAAGAAACCTTGAGAGGAACCAGACTCAGAAGGGGAACTCATCATCATTTGGGTGACATCAAGAGTTTGATCATAAATCTTTCAACAATACAGAACACTGGAGAGTGAGAACTAACATGAGCACTGGAGTATAAGATTATAAGTAAATGTTCTTTCAACAGTCTTTGGTATAAAAGTAGGAGCTACTGAGCTCAACATTTGTGATCATCACAGATCCAGCATCAGGTTCTCCATGCCAGAGCCTTTAAACACTTCAGGAGGTCCAATGTCAAACTCCACACATGCAGTGGGATCCAATTGGCACTGGTATGTCTCTAGATGGTTCAGGATGTTTGCGAGTTTGGCATCTACTTCTTTAAAGTCCATAATCTTCATGAGGTGGGACGTGACTGGAGCTGGCCAAACCTCAGGAAGCCTCGAGATGGGGAGAGAAAGAGAAGCAGTGGAGAGCAATTAGCGTAGCTGCTGTTCATGATATTAACAGCACAAGTTGATAATGTGCATGTGATCAGATGTTCTGGAGCACAAGGTTATGATGTGATGTGTGTTATGTGTAGGCTTTGCTAAAAAGATATGTTTTTAATCTACACTTAAACTGAGTGAGTGTGTCTGAGCGCCGAACACTGTCAGGAAGACTATTCCAGAGTTTAGGAGCTAAATGTGAAAATGCTCTACCACCTTTAGTGGACTTTTCTAGGAACTACTAGAAGCCCAGAGTTTTGAGATCTCTGGGTGCGTGACGGATTGTAGCGTGTTAAAAGACTGGAGAGATAAAATCCATTTAGTGCTTTATAAGTGAGTAGCAGTAGTTTGTAGTCTATTCGAAACTTAACCGGAAGCCAATGTAGGGACGATAAGATAGGGGTTATGTGGTCATATTTTCTTGACCTAGTAAGAACTCTTGCTGCCGCATTCTGAACTAACTGAAGCTTGTTTATTAATGACGCAGGACATCCACCTAGTAACGCATTACAGTAGTCTATTCTGGAGGTCATAAACGCATGGACGAGCTTCTCCGCATCGGATATAGACAACATATTTCTCAGCTTAGAAATATTTCTAAGGTGAAAGAAGGCTGTTTTTGTAACTTGGTTGATATGATTCAGTACCATCACTGACAGTACAATCTGGCCAAACATAGACCCAGCAGATGCACTGAAGCATTGGAATTGCCCCACCCTAAATGGGCAAGTCAAGGACTCACTCGAGAGGAGCAATATTTTGAAGCTCAGCCTCCAATAGACAACAGTCGTCTCTCTGCTCCAGAGCTTTGCAGAGGGCAGCAAAGAGGGTGCTGCTCCCCTCCAAAGCCTCGCCGAGGGTGCCACTCCGCTCCAGAGCCCTGCCAAGGGCACTGCTCCCCTCCAGAGTCTCTCCAAGGTGTTTGCCAGGCCCCTGAGTTTCACTGAAGTCATGGTCTCTGTAGAGGACATTGCTCTGCCTCAGACCTCCGGTGTCGCTCCACCTCATCACGTTGGCCAGAAAGTCTTGGTGTTACGGACAGCCACCAGGAGGCACGCTTTATGCTTCATCTGGCCTTTTCCGACCTCCAAAGTGTTCTACCGAGTGCCGATCTGCCTCAAGTCCCACTGTGTCTGCCGCTGGAACCCGATCTTTCCCATGTCCCAGCTGAAGGATGTGCATGACTGGCCAGTAGTTCTCTGAACTAAAGCTTATTTAAAATGGACTGAAGCAAAGTCTGAGGCAAACTGCTCTGTGTTTAGAAATGGAAATTGGACATTCCTTGTGGAAACCATGAATGCCATACGCTCCAGCCTAAAGAGGAGAGGGACCCTCTGGCTTGTTATCAGCACTCAGTTCAATCTTTGATTTACAAGTTTGAGTTACAAGTTACATTTTTGAGGGTATGGAGGTGCATAGAGGTCTAAATGCTCAGCTTTCAAACCTGGAAGAGCACCACCAATGCTTAAAGGTATAGATATAGGTTTTAGAGCAACATATACTTTCATATAGATACATAGGACTTACATAGGACTTCTTTTTTAGGGAAAGATTTCAGATGCATAGCTGGCCTGCTTGCAGACCTGACCTTTCACCAATTGAAAACATTTAGCGCATCATGAAATGAAAAAATGACAAAAAGTATGCAGGACTGAATGCATTTTTTTAGAATCATGCATTATACATACATGGGACAACATTCCTTCCCAAATCTTTTGCAACTTGTCTCCTCATTTTAATCATGTATATGGACTGATGTTCAACGAAGATTGAATGTTCTACATAGTTATGAACATAGCCCTGTCCCAACCTTTATGAGATTGTTGCTGCCATTAAACTCTAAATGATATATTTTTTTTAAATAGCCTAATTCCTCACATAAACATTGTGGGTTGTTTTTTTTATGTACTATTGTAAATATAATATGATTTTATGAAATTTGCTAAACGTTTTAATATATATTTTGCCAGTGTCCAAACTTTTTTGGTATTGGGATTTGGCTTGGCAGTGATCTCTTTTCTGGGATTAAGACTGCCTCAGCTGACTGGGCAAAACCAGTTGCATCTGAAAAAAGGAATAAAGATTACAGAATTTGAAGTACAAAATTAAATACATGTCCCCAAGTTATCTGCAAACTAACATATGTCAGGAATCCACCTGCCACGCCCCCTTCGGTGGCTGTCATTGCCTCCTCGTGCACCCAAGCTCTCAGCCGAAATCACGCGCAGCTGGAGCTAGTCATTCACTCACTCCCAGCTCTAATATAAACCGTTTACTCACCCACACTCCCCGTCTGTTATTGCATGTTCATGCCCGTCCACGTAGGTTCCTGTGTGCTCGCGTATGCTCATCCCCGCTACGTATCGTTCGCCTCGGACACTCTCTCTCACTTCGCGTGGACTACGCCTCTTCCCAGGCGCACCAGGGATTATATTTTCCTTTTCCCTGGACTCTGATCTCTGGATTATCACTGCGAATGCAGGTATTTGTGTTTCTCCGCACGTCACGCTGTCGGCACCGCATTTCTCTGCTGCTGCCAGCGCCGCGCATTTCCCAGCGCGATATTGTGGATTTATTTATACGAACTGCCGTTTTCGTTCACAGGAATATACAGCTGCGCTACCTGTGTGTATATTTCCTGTCTTTCGTTGAATGAAACTGTTTGCTGTTACTACGGCTTCCGCCTCTGTTTTCCGCATGACAACATACATATATTTATTACAAATAAATATTTTATAATTCGTTGCTTTTGTCTGCATTATTTAGCCTTCCTTACATTTTGCTATTTCTTCTTCTTCTTCTTTCGGGTGATCCCATTAGGGGTCGCCACAGAGGATCATCCGTCTCCATACCACCCTGTCCTCTACATCTGCCTCTTTCACACCAACTACCTGCATGTCTTCCCTCACCACATCCATGAACCTCCTCCTTGGCCTTCCTCTTTTCCTCCTACCTGGTGGCTCCATCCTCAGCATTCTTCTACCAATATAATTCATGTCCCTCCTCTGCACATGTCCAAACCATCTCAATCTCACCTCCCTCACCTTGTCACCAAAACATCCTACATGTGCTGTCCCTCTAATAAACTCATTTCTAATCTTATCCATCCTCGTCACTCCCAACGAAAACCTTAACATCTTCAGCTCTGCTACCTCCAGCTCCACCTCCTGTCTTTTACTCAATGCCACTGTCTCTAATCCATACAACATCGCAGGTCTCACCACAGTCCTATAAACTTTCCCTTTCATTTTGCAGATACCCTACTATCACAAATCACTCCTGTCACTCTTCTCCACCCACTCCACCCTGTCTGCACTCTTTTCTTCACTTCTCTAACACACTCTCCATTACTTTGCACTGTTGACCCCAGGTACCTGAACTTCTCCACCTTCTCCAGCTCTTCTCCCTGCAACCGCACCACTCCACTGCCCTCCCTCTCATTCACACACATGTATTCTGTCTTACTCCTACTGAGTTTCATTCCCCTTCTTTCCAGCGCATACCTCCACCTCTCCAGGCTCTTCTCAACCTGCTCCCTACTCTCACCACAAATCACAATATCATTTGCAAACATCATAGTCCAGGGAGACTCCTGTCTGACCTCGTCCGTCAACCTGTCCATCACCACTGCAAACAGGAAAGGGCTCAGGGCCGATCCTTGATGCAGTCCAACCGTCACCCTGAACCAGTCTGTCGTACCTACTGCACACTTCACTGCCGTCACACTGTCCCCATACATGTCCTGCACCACCCTCACATACTTCTCCGACACACCTGACTTCCTCATACAATACCACAACTCCTCTCTTGGCACCCTGTCGTACGCCTTCTCTAAATCCACAAATACACAATGCAATTCCTTCTGTCCTTCTCTATACTTCTCCATCAACATTCTCAAAGCAAATAAGACATCTGTGGTGCTCTTCCTCGGCATGAAACCATACTGTTGCTCACAGATGGTCACCTCTTCTCTCAGCCTGGCTTCCACTACTCTTTCCCATAACTTCATGGTGTGACTGATCAATTTAATTCCCCTGTAGTTACTGCAAGACTGCACATCTCCTTTATTCTTAAAGATCGGTACCAGCACACTTCTTCTCCATTCCTCAGGCATCTTCTCACCTTCCAAAATCCTGTTAAACAAACTTTCCACTCTTCATCCTCTTAATCGCTGCTCTCACTTCCTCCTTACTAATCCTATCCACTTCCTGCTTCACCAACTCCACATCATCCAACCTTCTCTCTCTGATTTTCCTCATTCATCAGCTGCTCAAAATACTCCCTCCACCTTCTCAACACACTCTCCTCACTAGTCAACACATTTCCTCTCCATCCTTTACTGCTCTAACTTGCAGTACATCCTTCCCAGCTCGGTCCCTCTGTCTGGCCAATCGGTATAAATCCTTTTCTCCTTCCTTAGTGTCCAACCTCTCATACAGCTCCTCATACGCCTTTTCCTTGGCTTTCGCCACATCCCTCTTAACCTGCTGCAGCATCTCCTTGTACTCCTGCCTACTTTTCTCATCACTCTGTCTATCCCACTTCTGTTTTGCCAACCTCTTTCTCCTTATGTTTTCCTGCACTTCCTCATTCCACCACCACGTCTCCTTGTCTTGCTTTCTATTTCCAGATGTCACACCAAGTACTTTTCTAGCTGCCTCCTCATCACTCCTGCAGTAGTTGCCCAATCATCCAACACCTCCTTAACACCACTGAGCCTCTGTCTGACCTCTTCCTGAACCTCACACTACACTCTTCCTCCTTCAGTTTCCACCATCTTATTCTTCTTTCAGTCCTCACTCTCCTCTTATTCTTCGCCTCCAAAACCATCCTACAGACCACCATCCGATGCTGTCTAGCTACACTGTCCCCTGCCAACACCTTACAGTCTCCAATCTCCTTCAGGTTGCATCTCCTGCATAGCACATAGTCCACCTGTGTGCACCTTCCTCCACTCTTATCGTCACCCTATGATCCTCCTTCTTCTTAAAATAAGTGTTCACCACTGCCATTTCCATCCTTTTAGCAAAATCGACCACCATCTGCCCTTCCACATTCCTCTCCTTAAAACCATACCTACCCATCACCTCCTCATCACCTCTGTTCCTTCACCTACATGCCCATTAAAGTCTGCCCCAATCACCAATCGTTCTTTCCTAGGTACACCATCTACCACTTCATCTAATTCACTCCAGAATCTTTCCTTCTCCTCCATCTCACAGCCAACTTGTGGAGCATAGGCACTGATGACATTTATCATCATCCTTCAACTTCCACCTTCACGATCATCACCCTATCAGAAACTCTCTTCACCTCCACTACACTCTTACTGTACTCTTCCTTCAGAATCACCCCTACACCATTTCTCTTTCCATCCACACCATGATAAAACAGTTTAAATCCACCTCCAATGTTCTTGGCCTTACTCCCTTTCCACTTGGTCTCCTGAACACACAGCATATCTACCTTTCTCCTCTCCATCATATCAGCTACCTTTCTCCCTTTACCCGTCATAGTACCAACATTTAAAGTACCAACCCGAACCTCCCCTCTCCTGCACTGCTCCTTTCCCTGCCGTCTCTGTAGACGTCTTCCTCCTCTCCTTCTCCTCCTTCGGCCAACAGTAGCCCAATTTCCACCGGTACCCTGTCGGCTAACGATACCTGTGGCAGTCGTTGTTAACCCGGGCCTCGACCAATCCGGTATGAAATTCTCATTTGTGATCCACATATTTGATTTGGCACATATTTTACGTTGGATGCCCTTCCTAACGCAACCCTCCCCATTTACCCAGGCTTGGGACCGGCACTAAGAGTGCACTGGTTTCTGCATCCATAATGGCTGGGTTTACATTTTGCTATTTAAAACATTTTAATATTTTAAATGTTATTTTACTAATATGATGCTATATCTTTATTGATCATCAATTGGTTGTTGTGGTTATCATGTATGTTAGGCAGGTGCGTGAACATGATTTGTTATTTTTCTGACAATCTTTGTGTCACAAATTTGCTATAAAGAGTGAGGAGTTGTAATTACAAAACCCTGATTCCTGACTCCTAGATACATAATATATAAATCTATGGTCAGATTTTTTTTTTTAAGTGCTCTTTTAAAAACTACTGCACAAGGATGCAATCTCCCACATTTTAAAGAGGGCTTGTCAACTAACCATAGTAGCTAGAAGGCCAAGCTATTGATTCCACATCTGCTTGTGCCTTCTAAAGAGCAAATATCATTATGTTCCTGAGATGTTTGTTTTTATTGCCAACCAATGAAGCAGCAAAACAAGTGTTCCTATTGATTTGTACATTAAATATATTAATAATAAAACAACTCTCTGCAAATAAGCTATTGAAAAATCAATAGTAATTGTTAACAAAATATTATGAGTGCTTAGTCTGCAGTCTTATTGTCTGTTTGTGCAGCTAATCACTAATATGTTGAAAAACATCAGCCAATAAATGTGATAGATATGGATGGGTATGTTAAACCATTGGATGGAGTAATTCTGGCAGCTAACAAGTTTCTTTCTTGGTTCAAATGTGTGTTCAGTTAGTATTCCACATAGACACAGCTGAATGACTAGACATTGTCTAGAAATGTCCTGCTCAGTTCAGATGTCTTAGGCAGCAGTCAGAGAAAATGAAACAAAAAAACCAAATGTAACCCTATTTTTAAACCCAAAAGTTTACAATTTTATATTTTTAATGTAACTCAGAAAACCTGTATTCCCGGCAGTTGAATGGTGAATTGGCCAGTAGTAGTATTCTATTTACACCAGTCTTATTACAATACAGAACCCTAATTAATGACACACCAGAGTACAAATTGAAATGAGCAAATTAACAACGTATTTATTTAAATTATTCCAGAGTTTTGCTGTTGTTTTAGTTTGGCTGTAGTTTAAAACAAAAAAATGTATGAAACCATTAAACAACTGTAGAGGGTGAAATATTTAGAAAATAGAAAATAAAATACTGGTATCAAAATTGTATGAAAAGTAAAATTAAAGACCTCAAAACAAAGAAATACAATAGAATATAACAAAAGCCCGAATGCACAATATTACACAGTCTATCAAAAAACTCAGTTCTGTATGCAATATATATGAACCAACAACTCAGTCACATACACTATGTTTTCGTTGGGGCCCAGTTGGTGCACATTCACAGTGTGAAGGGTTAAAGAAATCCTCTTAAGCACAAACTTGGAAAACAATCACTTACATCCATCCAAGGAAACCAAGATGAATCACTAACAGCATCAACTCACTGTTAGCGTAGTGAATAATTCCCTCAGCATGGAGAGTCAGGCCGATTCAAGCACCGTGTAACCCTGCGATCTTTCCAGCAGCAATAACGCAACACGTCCAGTCGCAAAGTCCCAGGTCCAACTGGATCCTGTCTGCATTCACTGTTCACACGTTGCTAATGCAATAGCCGCTAGGCCTTGATTACACGTGATGGCGGAGATGGTGGCTTATAAACAGGCAGTGACATTAAATAAACTTGAACCCTCTGTCTCATGTAGCACACACAGCCTGCACGCAGTCTCTTCACGCCATGTGCCTTGCTCCTCTCTCTCCCGCGTTGTAACTCTCTTAACCTTTAACCTTTTTGGTCAACAGTCATTGGCCAACAATAATACATTTATCAAATTAATTTTCTGGATATAAAATAAACCCCTATCTGAACAAAAAAACAATGTCATGTAATATAAGTGGATATAATATAATTTTTTTTAAATACAAATAAAATAAATAAATTGACATCATAAAAAAAACATTGGAAACAAAGAACATTTTTAAAGGTTCCTACACAAAAAAGAAAGCAATCACAACTTAACAAGGATCTTCTAAAGTGATCACTGTTAAGACTGCCTTTTACAAGCAAAAACCTTAAAAAAAACTTGATGGCTCCATTAAAACTGATGGCTTCATAACATTTGGTCATATACCTATTACATTTAAGAGTATACATTTCTCTAATATTAGCAAGCAACAAACCAGTATTTATTTTATTTTCACCCAAATAATTTAAATACACTGTGTATATACATCTATCTCTGTATCTCTAACAGAGCAAACTCTAAGTTACTCTATGTTAACCAGTCTAGTTTCAAAAAGACACGTTCCAAAGATAGTGCCTTTATGGCTATCACTGAGCAGTAACATGTTGCTAGGTCTGCCAAGGTGACATCAATTCTCATTCCCCTTCACCTTTGAACAGAGATTGACACAGTCAACCACAAGACTCTCTTGTTATTCAATCCAATTTTTTTTATTTTTTTTTTATTTGTATAGCGCTTTTAACAATGAACATTGTCTCAAAGCAGCAAAGCATCATCTGAAGTCCTGGTGTTCATGGCACAGAATAGCAGTGGTTCCCCTTCAGGAACTCAAGCTGTGTCAGAAATGCTTTGGAAATGCCTCTGCATTGTCCATGCTCTGAATCACGTGTATAAACAGTCCAATAGAAAGCGCGGCATCACCGGCAGGGTGGGTAATACGCGCAAACTGTGTTGCTTGTCTGGATGTGGAGCATGCTAAGTCTGTTTTTGAATGAGCCGACTGCGCAGATTGTGCTTGCATGTCAATGCGAATGCTTCGCTCCTGGAGAGCACTCTTTGAGGAGGGTGCTCCCACTCCTAGGGGTTCTGGCCCCTATTTAGCCAAGGCAAAGCGACGTTCAAGGAACTGGGGTTAGGCAGGGTTTGGAGATGGGCTTGTCCCTTTCGCCTCCCTTACCTGCTAAGTCTAGGATTTGGAAACATGCCTTTCTGCATTTTTTCCCAGACCTGCACACGAGTTGTCCAGGCACGCGAGCAAGCAGGTCTGTGAGAGCCACTGTGCTACCCTGAGGGCCACTAAAGAGACTGCTAAGGCCATTGGCCAGTCTAGGGCCACCCTCGTTTTCACAGATAGGCATATTTGTCTCACCCTGTCAGATCTTTCTAACAGGGATAGGGCAGTCCTCCTAGATGCTCCGTTTGTGCCAACCGGCCTGTTCAGTGATGCTGTTAATGCTGTTAATGTCGTCGACAGGTTTCAGGAGACAAAGAAACAGTCGGCAGCATTTCAGCACTTCCTTTCATGTCACCCCTGTAGGGCTGCTCGGTGGGTGCAGCCCCCACCACAATCTGCCACCTCCCGGCATTGCGAGGTGCAAAGAGAGAGACCATCATCTTCAATCTAGGCATTTTGGGGTCCCCCAAAAAAGGTCCCCACCTGGGAACCTGGCTGGGAAGGGGCACTGCGCACCACATTATATATACCCGCCCCACCCCGGCGCAGCTTCAGGGCACCCTCCTCGCTCTCCGCCCAGCACCATACCAAACATGGGGGGTTTGCCACCTCTCAGGAGGCCCCTAGAGCTGCTCCAGGGCATTGCTCCGGTTCTAGGTATGCCAGAGGTCAGTCTCTAGGGAATAATTCCCATAAGAGACTATTTGGGAGCTTAACAGGCTCTGCAAGACATGACCTGGCAGCACTGGTCCTGCTGAGGCTTTGGGCCATCTGCATTTGACATTATATTAAGGATTGGTTGATATTGGCTTAATCAGAGCAACTGGCAATCCGGCAACAAGATATCGTTCTTGCCCACATGAAGGAACTGGGATAAAGGCTGAACACCAAAAAGTGTGTGTTTTCTCCATTACAGAGAACCACTTACTTAGATATAGTATGGGATTCAACCCTTACCTGCATATCTGTCCCCTGCTCGTGTCGAGTTCATTCTCTCGGCCATCAAGAGAGTCAGGGAAGACCAGTCACTCACTGTGCAGTATCTAAAAGCGGTTTTAGAGACTGCTGGGTCTGATGGCAGCCATGTCCAATGTGGTTGCAATTGGCCTCCTGCACATGAGACAAGTAGTTGCTCAAGACCTGGGGTTTTTTTCTGAGGGACAATCCATTATGTACAATCAAGGTCATGCATCATGCCCTATGTGTCTTAGATGATACAGAAGTGTCTCTCACAGGGTGGGGTTATGACGGCTCTGCTGGATGTCTTGGGGGGTTGTCCCATCTGACTTGGTACATAAACTGCCTCAAGATGCTGGCCATGCTTCAAGCTCTGAGGTATTTCCTGCCAGAGGCCACCATGTGTTGTCTGTACAGACAGACAACATTTCAGTGGTTTCCTATATCAACCACCAGTGGGGTCTGCAATCTCACTTCCAGTACAAGCTCTCTTCTTGAAGACAGCGTATATCCTGGGCCACTTAAACCAGGGAGCAGATGTGCTCTCAAGGCAAGGGCAGAGGCTCGGGGAATGGAGCAAATCTGGGAACAATTTCACAGAGTTCAGGTGGACCTGTTTGCACCTCAAGAGACCTTCTAGGGCTGGATGTCCCAGCCGCGCCTGTACGCCTTTCCCCCTGTTGCTCTTGATCAACATTATTCCCTTGTAGTTACTGCAGTTCTGCACATCTCCCTTATTCTTAAAAGTTGGTACCAGCACACTCCTTCTCCATCCCTCCCGCATCCTATCACCTTCCAGAATCTTGTTGAACAATCTAGTTAAAAACACCACTGGCATCTCTCCTAAACATCTTCACACATTTACTGGTATGCCATCTGGGCCAACTGACCAACTTGCAGCACATCCTTTCTAGCTTATACTCCTCCTTCTTCTTAAAATAAGTATTTACCACTGCCATTTTCATGCTTTTAGCAAAATCTAAAACTATCTTGATTCCACATTCCTCTCCTTAAAGCCATAACTACCCATCACCTCCTCATCACTTCTGTTCCCTTCACCAACTTGGCCATTGGAGTCTGCTCCAATTACTAATCTTTAGTCTTAGGCACACTCTCCACTTCAAAATTTTTCCTTCTCCACCATCTTACAACCCACTTGTGGACCATATGCACTGAAGACATTTATCATCACCCTTTCAACTTCCATCTTCCCACTACACTATTACTCTACTCTTCTTTCAGGATTACCCCTAAACCATTTCTCTTTTCATCCACAACATGGTAAAACAGTTTAAACCCACCTCCAATGTTTCTGCTCTTACTCCATTTCCACTTGGTCTCCTGAACATACAACATATATTTAGTGACTATAACTTAACAAATGCAGTGCATTTTTTAACCAGATATTGAAATGTCTAAAAAATGTAGGAATCTCATCGCATAGCTGCTGATATATCAGTTGAGAAAGAAGGTTCACTTGACCCGCCATTGTCTTAATTGCCTGACTGTGTTTTGGTTGTGACCAGTCACTGATCTCCAGTGGTTTTTAATTTATTTATTTTTTTAGAAAACACGCTAAAAGTGGCTTTTAAGAGGTTGTAAGCTTTTGCAAGTCTTTGCTTGTAAATATTATTACTTTTGCATAGAGATCACGTGTTCAGCATAGATTATGCATGTTTGCATTCTCTTGTGTCAAAGAAATTTGCTATATGCTACAATATCTAACATCCTAATCACTTAGTGCTAACTAGCTCCTTTAATATAATTAAATCAAATCGCATTGTACAGAATGCAGTCCTTTTTACATGCAGAACATAGATAAAATCTGAATTTCCTCAGGAATGTATTAAATGGAGGACTTGTTGCAGTGTGTGGCATATGGGCTGAGCACTGACAAGTTCACCTGCTACTTCTGCAACCTCTAAAGTAATGCTGGCAGCACTCATGCAACGTTTTTTTAAGCCACCTCCTGCACCTAAAGTACAGCACGAGGACTTAACTTTTTTGATAGACTCTTGCGAGATCTTGGAAAACTTCTACATGACCCTGGCCACTGTACTGTAACTTAGTTTCAGGGTACTACCGATCTTCCTATAGCCTAGGCCATCTTTGTGGAGAAAGCACCGACTAAGAAACCTGAAAGATCTCTGGTTATAGGAGACTCTATTCTGAGGCACATGAAATTAGCTAGACCTTTAGGGGCACCAGCAGCACAGGTCAGGTATATACTGGGAGTCAGGGTGCCAGAGGTTTTTAGAAAAGCACAGGTTCTCTAAGATAGTTTTTCACATAGGAGCTAGCGATATACGCTTTTGACAGTCAGAGGTTACTAAAAGTAATATTATAGAGGTGTGTAAATTAGCAAAGGCAATGTCCGATGCAGTAATGTGCTCTGGCCCTATCCCAGTGTGGTGTGGCGATGTAGCTTACAGCAGGTTATGGTCGCTGAACTGCTGGATGTCCCAGTGGTGGTACAAAACAATGTGGGCTTCATAGATAAAGGGGGCAATTTTAGGGCAAGGCAGGCATGTTAGGGTAGAATGGTATCCATCCCACTCAGGAAGGTGCTGCTTTTATTTCTTGTAGTATAACACCAAATTCCTTGGTGTTCATCTGGCAGACAACCTCACCTGGTCACTTAACACCAGCTCCATCACCAAGAAAGCCCAGCAGCGTCTATACTTTCTGAGAAGGCTGAGGAAAACCCACCTCCCTCCCCCCATCCTGTCCATGTTCTACAGAGGGACCATTGAGAGCATCTTGAGCAGCTGCATCACTGCCTGGTTTGGGAACTGCACCGTCTCGGACCGCAAGTCCCTACAGAGGATAGTGAGGACAGCTGAGAAGATCATCGGAATCTCTCTCCCCTCTATCATGGACATTTACACTACACGCTGCATCCGCAAAGCACACAGCATTGTGGACGACCACACACACCCCTCACACACACTTTTTACACTTCTACCATCAGGAAAACGGTTCCAAGCATTCGGCCGCCACAACAAGACTGTGCAACAGTTTCTTCCCACAAGCCATCAGGCTACTCAACACACAGAACTGAAACGGAACTCTCTCACACACACACACTCACTCAAATGTGTGTAACGAACTGAAAACATTTTTCCTGGACTTAACACCTAACACACACTCATCACTCATCTCAATCCATTCCACCACCATTCATTTATTTATTATTTATTATTCTTATCAGTACCACTCTCAACTGCTGTTCTTGCACATTTAGGATTTTCATTGTATTATACTGTTTACATGCTGTTTTGCACCTTCGACTGCTGCTGTATTTTTTGCACTACACTGTTTACACTCACTTCTGGGATATAGTTTAGATTTTGTATAGTTTTTACAGTTTTCTTGTACAGTACTGTATAATCTAGTATACAGTAGGTTTACTGGTCGGCGCTATATAGGGTTTTGTGTCTTGTCTTGTGTCGTCTGTCTGCACTGTCTGTCTGCACTGTTTGCACCAGGTTGCACTCTATGCACTTTATGTAACTTGTGTTTTAGCTTAATGTTGTTTTGTTGTTTGTTGTTTAGTGTAGCACCAGGGTTCTGGAGAAACGTTGTCTCATTTTTACTGTGTACTGTGTACCACTGTGTATAGTAGAAATGACAATAAAAGCCTCTTGACTTGACTTGACTTGACTATAGGTTATAGTCCCAGGACAGCATTAGTTAACAAGTGACTGTCCAGAGCCAAGGCCAGGGATCAAACAGGCAGGCTAAACTGACTGTCTGCTAGCTGCATAGAGTCATCACTCAGGATCCACCATATTGAGACTGTGTCTGTCCCCCGAGTGAAACCAAAATGTAGAAATTCTCAGAAAGTCTGTAACCTGATTACTTAAATCCCTCTTGAGTCTGGTTCCTCTCAAGGTTTTTTCCTTATGCCATCTCTGTGAGTTTTTCCTTGCCACAGTTGCTACCGGTTTGCTCATCAGGGACGAACGTATACTTATAAAGAACACCTTATTCATTTTTATCACCACATTATCTGTGTAAAGACAATGTTAGGTTTTATCTATCTATCATCTATCTATCTATCTATCTATCTATCTATCTATCTATCTATCTATCTATCTATCTATCTATCTATCTATCTATCTATCTATCTATCTTTGTTGATGTGTTGACATACAACGTTGCCAATGTTTAACATTTATGTATCGATTGTAAACACTGCCATTCTACCTTACTTTTAATACACTATTATTCTATCATTTACATACTCTTGACACAGCACTCTCTGGGCACCAATATATCTATTTAATCTGAAGAATGTCATATCATAATTATCGCAGAAATCAAAGGATTCTTGTGAGAAGTAGAAGTCATCATCTTGGAATCTTAGAAGGGTCTATTTAAATGTTGACCATATATAAATTATTTTAAACCCAATAAAATATAATTACTAATTTATTCGTTTATTAAAACATATCCAAAAGTTCCACATTCTCTCTCATTCTTCATCAAATAAATTTGCAAGGATTTTTTTAAAGATTAATTACCATTTTCTCCTGCTCTTGCTATTAGTCATGTCAATTTCAACCATATATAGCTGATGCAGTACAAGGTAAAATGAGAGAACCTTTCCCTAGGAGCCTGGTGCTACATAAAATGACATAGAGATACATCCAACAAAATAGAGCTACAGAACACAGAGCTAAGCACTAAAGTAAGTTGTCCTAGCCACATGAAGTGCACTGTGTTCAACCTAGTGAAAACACTGCAGACAAGACTGTGCAAACAGACAGTACAGACACTGTAGGACAAAATAGCACCAACCAGTATCTTCTTCTTCTTTTGGCTTCTTCCATTAGGGGTCACCACAGCGGATCATCCGTCTCCATACCCCCCTGTTCTCCACATCTGCCTCTTTCAACTTAACTACCTGCATGTCTTCCCTTACCACATCCATAAACCGGCTTCTTTGTCTTCCTCTTTTCCTCCTTCCTAGCGGCTCCATCCTCAGCATTCTCCTACCCACATGTCCAAAGCATCTCAATCGCGCCTCACTCACCTTGTCCCCAAAACGTCCTACATGCGATGACCCTCTAATAAACTCATTTCTAATACTGACCATCCTCATCACTCCCAACGAAAACCTCAACATCTTCACCTGTGCTACCTCCAGCTCTGCCTCCTGTCGTTTACTAACTGCCACTGTCTCTAAACCATACAACATATCAGGTCTCACCACAGTCCTATAAACTTTCCCTTTCTCTCTCGCAAATACCCTTTTATCACAAATCACTCCTGCCATTCTTCTCCACCCACTCCACCCTGCCTGCACTCTTTTCTTTAATTCTCTAACACACTCTTCATTACTTTGCACTGTTGACCCCAGGTACCTGAACCCCTCCACCTTCACCACCTCTTCTCCCTGCAACCGCACCACTCTACTGCCCTTCCTCTCATTCACACACATGTACTCTGTCTTACTCCTACTGATTTTCATTCCCCTTCTCTCCAGTGCATACCTTCACCTCTCCAGGCTCTTCTCCACCTGCTTCCTACTTTAACCACAAATAACAATATCATCCGCAAACATCATAGTCAATGGAGACTCCTGTCTGACCTCGTCTGTCAACCGATCCATCACCACAGGAAAGGGCTCAGAGCTGATCCTTGATGCAGTTAAACCTCCACCTTGAACCAGTCTGTCGTTCCTACTGCACACTTTACTGCGGTCACACTGTCCTCATACATGTCCTGCACCACCCTCACATACTTCTCTGACACACCTGACAATACCACAACTTCTCTCTTGGCACCCTGTCGTATGCTTTCTCTAAATCAACAGACACACAATGCAACTTCTTCTGACCTTCTCAATACAAATAATGCATCTGTGGTGCTCTTCCTCGGCATAAAACCATACTGGTGCTCAGAGATGGTCACCTCTTCTCTTAGCCTGGCTTCCACTACTCTTTCCCATAACTTCCCAGGTCTGCACATCCCCCTTGTTCTTAAAGATCGGTACCAGCACAGTCCTTCTCTATTCCTCAGGCATCCTCTCACCTTTCAAAATCCTGTTGAACAATCTTGTTAAAAACTCCACTGCCATCTCAACTAAACATTTCCATGCTTCTACCGGTATGTCATCTGGTCCAACTGAAGTTCCACTCTTCATCCACTTAATAGCTGCTCTCACTTCCTCCTTACGAATTCTATTCACATCCTGCTTCACCAACTCTACATCATCCAACCTTCCCTTTTTCTCATTTTCCTCGTTCATCAGCTGCTTAAAATACTCCCTCCATCTTCTCAACACACTCTCCTCACTAGTCAACACATTTCATCTCCATCCTTTATTGCTCTAACTTGCAGCACATCATTTCCAGCTCCGTCCCTCTGCCTGGCTAATCAGTGCAAATCCTTTTCTCCTTCCTTAGTGTAGAACTGCTCATACAGCTCCTCATATGCCTTTTCCTTGGCTTTCGCCACATCCCCCTTTACCTGCTGCCGCATCTCCTAGTACTCCTGCCTTCTTTTCTCATCTCTCTGCCGATCCCAATTCTGTTTTGCCAACCTCTTTCTCCTTGTGCTTTCCTGCACTTCCTCATTCTACCACCATGTCTCGTTGTCTTCCTTTCTATTTCCAGATGCCACACCAAGTACCTTTCTAGCTGTCTCCCTTATCACTTCTGCAGTAGTTGCCCAATCATACAGGACCTCCTTACCACCACCGAGCCCGTCTGACCTCTTCACTGAATCTCACACTACAGTCTTCCGCCCTCAGTTTCCACCATCTTATTCTTCTTTCAGTCTTCACTCTCCTCCTCTGCTTATTCACCTCCAAAAACCATTCTACAGACTAGCTACACTTGTCTAGCTACACTGTCCACTGCCAACACCTTACAATCTCCAATCTCCTTTAGGTTGCATCTCCTACATAGAACATAGTCCACCTGTGTGCGCCTTTCTCCACTCTTATACGTCACACTATGATCCTCCTTCTTCTTAAAATAAATGTTCACCACTGCCATTTCAATCCTTTTAGCAAAATCTACCACCATCTGCCCTTCCACATTCTTCTCCTTAAAGCCATACCTACCCATCACCTCCTCATCACCTCTGTGCCCTTCACCTACATGCCCATTAAAGTCTGCCCCAATCACCAATCTTTTATTCCTAGGTACACTTTCTACCACTTCATCCAACTCACTCCAGAATTTTTCCTTCTCCTCCATCTAACAACCCACTTGTGAAGCATAAGCACTGATGACATTTATCATCGCTCCTTCAACTTCCAGCTTCACAATCATCACCCCATCAGAAACTCTCTTTTACACACTTACTGTACTCTTTCTTCAAAATCACCCCTACACCATTTCTGTTTCCATCCACACCATGATAGAACAGTTTAAACCCACCTCCAATGTTCCTGGCCTTACTTCCTTTCCACTTGGACTCCAGAACACACAACATATCTACCTTTCTCCTCTCCATCATATTAGCTACATCTCTACCTTTACCAGTCATAGAACCAACATTTAAAGTACTTACTCTTATCTCCATTCTTCTACACTTCTCCTTTCCCTGCCGTCTCTGTAGATGTTTACCGCCTCTCCTTCTCCTCCTTCAGCCAACAGTAGCCTAATTTCCACCGGTACCCTGTTGGCTAACGAAATCCTACGGCGGTCATTGTTAACCTGGGCCTCGACCGATCCGGTATAAATTTCTCTTTTGTGATCCGCATATTTGATTTGGCACGTTTTACGCTGTATGCCCTTCCTAACACAACCCTTCCCATTTATTCGGGCTTGGGACCGGCACAAAGAGTGCACTGGCTTGTGCAACCCTAATGGCTGGGTTAGCTCCAACCAGTATACCCACTATATAATATGTTATAGAGTACATTGTGCAAAAAAGAGAACTGCAAATAAGTGTACTTGTAAACAGACACATGGATGAGTACGAATTGAAATGCGTATTCAGTGTGTTTTTAAGTTTAAGTTTTTAGCAGTTCAGTAACCTACGGGTGAGTGAGTAAGTGTGTGTGTGCAAGAAGTAGAGATGTTGTTAGGATTTCTTGGTTTTGAGTGACCAGGTGAAGTTCTCCACCAGATAATTACCAAGGACAAATTCCTTGGTCAAATTCCTCCTGATGATCTCCATTGAGGATCCATCGATGAACAGTGAAGAATGGCTACTCTGTGCTTTTCTGAAGTCAACAACCATCTCTTTATTTTTGTTAACATTCAGAGTTTTTTTTTATTTTACAAGAATACAATTTTATTAGTTTTAGTGATTACTTCCCCCAATTGTTTAATTAATCATTTTAATTAAATTAAGATGCTGAAATTAAAAGAGCTAAAAGTGAAATTATATATTTGTACATCCTACCTTGTCTCTTTTTCTTCTCAAGCTTGTCAGTTTAATATTGACACAGGCCAATAGAGGGGTGTGTGTGTGTGTGTGAGAGAGCGCGAGAGAAAGATTGAGTAAGTGGGTGCCTGTGTGTCATGTGATAAAATAGAAACTGAGGGAGGAGACAAAAAGAGCTGGCCTGCCTTCACTGTAGCATCGTTGCAATCTGCCACATGAAAATTTGCATGCTCTGAAAAGCCATTAAGTTAAAATATACAGTTATTGTACCTTTCTGGGCCTTGTGCCATACAAATGCTTATTGCATGTGCTTATAGCCAGGCCCTAGCAGATGGTAAATCATGAAATTTTATGAAATTATTACGCCAGCAAGGAGTTTTGAAAAGGAACAGCTGTGAGAGAGATGGAACATTATAAACACTCACAGGTGTTCCATTTCTACCCTCTGCCAACCACAACATCAAAAAATTAAATTATAAACAAACTTGCAAATGTTGTAATCTCCTTTGCATATGCACTATTTACAGAGGGAAATTGGTTAAACTAAGCAAAGAATTAAATTTTCATTTTCATAAAATATTTATGGAAGCAAAGAAATTTCATTGGAGATCTGTCCCCTTATACCCAGCTGCCAAGATTTGTATGTGAAATTGTGGGAATGGTGGTGTACTAATACTAACATAGGAGACGGAAGAGCACTAATCTGTCTCCCACCAACCAAAACCCCCCACCCCCGATATCTATGGGCAAGTACACCTAATAAGACCTACTCAGACTCTACAGCTAGCTTGTGTCTGAAATTAAGATTTTGCCTTCTTTGGTATTTAATTATGCACCAATGCCCAAATGTGTGAAAATTGCAATATGGTACAATATGGTCCGCTAAAATATTCCAGTTGTGATGTATGAGGTATGGCCTATACTGTATGTATCATGAATGGGAATACTTTAAAATTCTTGCGATTCATTTAAGGTTGTACTTTCTAAGACAATGTGTTGTCTGTACAACAGGTCAGATTTTTGTGCTTATATTTGTGGATCTATAATTCGGACCATTATCAGTACACTCAATAATAATGGCTCTTCTTAGCCTAAATAATGATCCCAGTACATCTTGATGTTTGGCTGACACAGCCAGAGAGTTAAACACATCACTGTATATTGTATTTTAAGCTGCTTGACCTCTATCTTAAAAAAAACACGAACAAAATAAATTTTACTTTCCCTTTTGAGGATATTTTCAGTTGAAAGAGTAATTTTCTTATTGGGGCAGGCTACTATTTTTCAGGAAAGGAGGAATTTACAAAAAAAAAAAAAAAACTAGATTTGCTACCTCCTTTTCCCAAGATAACAGCTTTGAATATTCTGCTATAATGCCTGATAATGAAGAATACTTGGCAAGATGTGTTAGACATTCTTTTATACAGAATCTTTCCAGATCCTTCAAATTTCAAGGCACGTCCCTGTGGTCTTTCTTTTTCAGTTCGCCCTAGAGCTGACAGACAGGAGACTGTAAAAACCTTGTAGGTCCTTGATTTTGTGTTCAGAAAAGAATTTTGTTGTTGATTTTGAATGTATTGCTGAAAGATTTGCAGCTTCTGGCAGAGAAAGTCAATGAGTCAGTGTTCATTTAAAATCTGTTTGAGGAAGATCATAATGAAATGCAACCTAACAAAATTATTAGACGAAAAAAAAAGTTTATTTTCTCTTAGTTTCTTGAATTTAATAGATAAAATGCTTAATGTTGGCAATTTATCAAATTACATGCAAAATGTTCCTCTTGCTGTTTATTATTTTTAGTAACACTTCATAAAACAGCATTTTGTTGTCCTGCTCCAACTTTTTTACATTTGTTGAGATTCCAAATTACCTTTTTTATAATTTTTTTAAACCTTTTTTAACTTTTTTTCCTAAAGCTCCAGCAACTGGATTTCTCAGTTCCCAGATGTATACAGACTGTTGTTAAAAGAAGAGGGGATGCTGCACACTCAGCTATTAAATTACCTTATATTTTATTTCCTCAGTTTATACATTTGATGTTTTCCATGTTAACTTGTGAATACAATATGGGTTTATCAGATTCTTTGCATTATGTTTTCTATTTACTTTTTACACAGTCTCAACTTTTTTGTAGATGGGGTTGTACCTTTGTTTAAAATTTACATCAGTCATAGTCAGTGCGATTCCACCTTAGCTGGACACAGACACTGTCTTATATACACTATATGTGTCTGTCATTTAACAAAATATTTATTACTTGTCATGGGCAGTAGGGAACAGTCCCTTCAGACCATGTAATGGCATTCCCTGACTATATGCCCTTTATGTATCCAGAGCCATCAGAGAGGTGAAGCGTGCAGATGGCAAGAAAATCCATGGCCTCTTCCATTATAGCAGAGACACCTGGCGCATGTGGCAGGGCATCCAGGCGATCATGAACTACAAGACAACTTTACTTCACCTGACAACTTCACCTGATCGAGAAGTTGAACCTTCTGGGCCTGAACACCTCCCTCTGTAACTGGATCCTGGACTTCCTGACTGAGAGACCTCAGTCAGTCAGGATCGGGAACAGCATATCCAGCACCACCACACTGAGCACTGGGGCCCCCCAGGGCTGTGTGCTCAGCCCACTGCTGTTCACTCTGCTGACTCACGACTGTGTAGCAATGCACAGCTCGAACCACATCATCAAGTTCGCTGATGACACGACCGTGGTGGGTCTAATCAGCAAGAACGACGAGTCAGCATATAGAGAAGAGGTGCAACGGCTAACTGCCTGGTGTGGAGCAAACAACCTGTCTCTGAACGTGGACAAAACGAAAGAGATGGTTGTGGACTTCAGGAGAGCACAGAGTGACCAATCTCCACTGATTATTGATGGATCCTCAGTGGAGATCGTCAAGAGCACCAAATTCCTTGGTGTTCATCTGGCAGACAACCTCACCTGGTCACTTAACACCAGCTCCATCACCAAGAAAGCCCAGCAGCGTCTCTACTTTCTGAGAAGGCTGAGGAAAACCCACCTCCCTCCCCCCATCCTGTCCATGTTCTACAGAGGGACCATTGAGAGCATCCTGAGCAGCTGCATCACTGCCTGGTTTGGGAACTGCACCGTCTCGGACCGCAAGTCCCTACAGAGGATAGTGAGGACAGCTGAGAAGATCATCGGAATCTCTCTCCCCTCTATCATGGACATTTACACTACACGCTGCATCCGCAAAGCACACAGCATTGTGGACGATCACACACACCCTCACACACACTTTTACACTCCTACCATCAGGAAAACGGTTCCAAGCATTCGGCCGCCACAACAAGACTATGCAACAGTTTCTTTCCACAAGCCATCAGGCTTCTTAATGCACAGAAATGAAACGGAACTCTCACACACACATACACACACACACACACACACACACACACACACACACACACACGCACTCAAATGTGTGTAACGAACTGTAAAATCTTTCCTTAACTTAACACTTAACACACTCATCACTCATCTCAATCCATTCCACCACCATTCATTTATTTTATTTATTATTCTCAACTGTATCATACTCTCAACTGCTGTTTTTGCACATTTATCATTATCATTGTATTATACTGTTTACATGCTGTTTTTTGCACCTTCGACTGCTGCTGTATTATTTTGCACTACATTGTACTGTTTATACTCACTTCTGGGATAGTTTTTTTTTTTTTTGTATAGTTTTTTACAGTTTTCTTGTACAGTACTGTATAATCAAGTATACAGTAGGTTTACTGGTCGGCGCTATATAGGGTTTTATGTCTTGTCTTGTGTCGTCTGTCTGCACTGTCTGTCTGCACTGTTTGCACGAGGTTGCACTCGATGCACTTTATGTAGCTTGTGTTGTAGCTCTATGTTGTTTTGTTTGTTGTTGTTTAGTGTAGCACCAGGGTTCTGGAGAAACGTTGTCTCATTTTTACTGTGTACTGTGTACCACTGTGTATAGTAGAAATGACAATAAAAGCCTCTTGACTTGACTTGACTTGCTTGTGACCGTGATGCCTCCCTCCCAGATTCGTTGAACGACTTCTACGCCGGATTCGAGGTGCCGAACAACATGGCAGCGAGAAAGACCAGCCCTCCTCCCAGTGATCAGGTGCTCTGTCTAACCACAGCTGAAGTGAGGAAAACTCTATGCAGAGTTAACTCACGGAATTCTGCTGCACCAGAAAACTTTCCTGGCAGAGTGCTTAGGGAATGTGCTAGTGGATGTCTTTACTGACATTATTTATTTTATTTATTTATTTTTTTTAATTTTTTTGCACTACAATGTTCTGTTCTGTTCTGTTTGTATTTTTTCCTGGGTATATTTTTTACATTTCTCCTGCACAATACTGTATAATCAAGTATACAGTAGGTTTACTAGTCGGCGCTATACATGTTTTTTGTTTTTTTGTCTTGTCTTGTCTTGTGTTGTCTTGTGTTGTCTGTCTGCACTGTCTGTCTGAACTGTTTTTTGTTTGCACTGTTTGCACTCGATGCACTTTATGTTTGTGTTGTAGCTCTATCCTGTTGTTGTTTAGTGTAGCACCAGGGTTCCGGAGGAACGTTGTTTCATTTTTACTGTGTACTGTGTACCACCGTGTATAGTAAAAATGACAATAAAAGCCTCTTGACTTGACATCTTCAACATCTCCCTGAGCAGCGTCATTGTTCCTACGTGCCTCAAGACAACAACCATCGTTCCTGTCCCGAAGAAGTCTACTGTCTCCTGCCTCAATGACTATCGTCCTGTCGCACTCACACCCATTGTGATGAAGTGCTTTGAGAGGCTCGTCCCGAGGCAATCGAAGACCCAGCTTCCACCCTCACTGGAACCCATGCAGTTCGCGTATTGTCCAAAGCGCTCCATGGACCTCAGTCAGTCCCGATCGGAAACAGCATCTCCAGCACCACCACACTGAGCACTAGGGCACCTCAGGGCTGTGTGCTCTGTCCACTGCTGTTCACTCTGTTGACTTACGACTGTGTAGCAATGCACAGCTGGAATTACATCATCAAGTTCGCCCATGACACGACCGTGGTGGATTTTATTAGCAAGACTGATAAGTCAACATACAGAGAGGAGGTGCAACAGTTAACAGCCTGGGGTGGAGCGAACAACCTGTCTCTGAACATTGACAAAACCAAAGAGATGGTTGTTGACTTCAGGAGAATACAGAGCGACCACTCTCCACTGATCATCGATGGATCCTCCTTGGAGATCGTCAGGAGCCCCAAATTCCTTGGTGTTCACCTGGCAGAGAACTTCACTTGGTCACTGAACACCAGCTCCATCCATCACCAAGAATTTCTACTACAGCATTTCTACTTCCTGAGAAGGCTGAGCAAAGCCCATCTGAACCCCCCCCTCCCAATCCTGACCACGTTCTACAGAGGGACCATTGAGAGCATTCTGAGCAGCTGCATCACTGCCTGGTATGGGAACTTCACCGTCTTGGAACAGCCTAAATTTTATAAAAAGTAGTTATGTAGTTTGATATAGAATTTCATTTGTATTAATCGTAATCTTCTTCTTCTTCTTCTTTCGGCTTCTCCCATTAGGGGTTGCCACAGCAAATCATCCATCTCCATACCCCCCCTTTCCTCCACATCTGCCTCTTTTAAAGCAACTACCTGCATTTCTTCACTCACCACATCAATAAACCTCCTCCTTGGCCTTCCTTTTTTCCTCCTTCCTGGTGGCTCCATCCTCAGCATTTTCCTAGCGATATACCCCATGTCCCTCCTCTGCACATGATAAAATCATTTCAATCTCGCCTCCCTCACCTTGTGTCCAAAACGTCCTACATGCGCTGTCCCTCTAATTTCTAATCCTGTCCATCCTCGTCACTCCAAATGAAAACCTCAAACATCTTCAGCTCTGCTTCCTCCAGCTCCACCTCCACCTCCTGTCTTTTACTCACTGCCACTGTCTCTAAACCATACAACATCGCAGGTCTCACCACAGTCCTATAAACTTTCCCTTTTACTCTCACAGATACCCTTCAATCACAAATCACTCCTGCCAAACTTCTCCACCCACTCCACCCTGCCTGCCCACTTTTCTTCACTTCTCTAATACACTCTCCATTACTTTGCACTGTTGACCCCAGGTACCTGAACTCCTCCACCTTCACCACCTCTTCTCCCTGCAACATCTGACTTCCTCATACAGTACCACAACTCCTCTCTTGGCACCCTGTTGTACGCTTTCTCTAAATCAACAAAAACACAATGCAATGCAACACAATGCCTTTTTTTTTGTGAAAAGGGGAGGGGCAATTCTTGCTGTTTTCCTGAGTTTTTCAGAATCACCAAACCAAGATGGCTGAATGGATGTTAACATTGGCCTTGAATGACGAGAATGATGCAAGAATACACAGAGCTACAACCAGCTCTTCCTGCTGGTTTGTTGAAGACGAAACCATATCAACTGACAATATCATTCGATCCAGAAGAGCAATTCGTTTTGTTAAAAATATCCCAGAATTCGATTTTTGAGTTACCAAATCTAGACTATGTGCAAATGTCAGTAATGCAAAAGAAAGCTTTTTTACCATATTCCTAAAGCAGGTCTGAAAGGAGAAAAACAAACAAATGCATGATGGAGTTAGCTTTTTTCCTATTCGGTTCAATTTAGGATGTAACTTTTAAGATCTGTATGTATGTATATTCCTTATTCTTTGCCAAATATTATATTGTATGTGTTACATGTTAAGAAAGCAGATTGCAGATAATTCTATAATCACTATAGGATGTTTCAATTTGTTCTCATGGTTCTTAAAGGCCTTACTGTTTGTGGATGTATTTTCCTTAATATTTGTCAGTGTATTATGTTCATTTGTATGTGTTCCGTGTTAAAACATCAGATTGCGGATTATTCAATAATCAATGTATGATGTCTCTGTAAGGATGGTCAGATCTGTTCATGGTACCACTTCATGAGCCAGACCCCGAGAACTACCATGCAACAAAACATTAAACCTTCTAATCCGAGGAGAGGATCTCTTTGATCTGAGGAGAGAAAGCCATTTGTTCAGCTGCCCAGTCACCCATCCTTGAGCCCCCCTTTTGCCTCCTAGGGAAATGGCCGGGTCATGGAAAGGTGACTGAGAAGGTCCCGGAATTCAAGCTACTTTACTTGCATAATGTGATAATTACAATTTAGGAATGTATACATTTTACCTTCACATGTTTTTATTATCATTTTAAAGGTCTCAGTGTGATTGGAAATATGATCTCAGTCCCATATCAGTAGAACAGACACCAGTTTTGGGGAAATTCTGTCCTACTGACATAAGGGTTGCACTGGAGAAGATCCTTACCAGGTGGTCTAGGTGACATTTGGTTTTTAGGTCACATCCTGTCCAAAGAAAGGGTTTGCAAAGCTTTTATCACTTTGTATTTACAAGTGTTTACGATAGTTTGGGTATTTAAGGAAATTTGGCAAAACACTCAGGGAAGCATTCTGTAGTCAGAACTTCCCACACAGTCTCTGTGTGTCTCTGTTGCCAGGTAACTCTTTAACAATTCTTTAGTAAATTTAGTAAATTTGGTTTTATGGTGATCATGTTATGTAACTTTCTTCTATTATTTGTTTTAAATGTGACATTTGTTCATTGATTATTGCCTGTCAAATAAATGTAAAAGTCTTGATTAACTCTGAAATTTTCTGAAATCATTTATATGTAGTTGATTATGTAGTCTGGCATTACCGCAAATCTGTGACCAGGATAGTACAAACTGAAGGCTCATGAACGGATGGAGCATAGAGCACAACGTCTGGGACCTTCTGATTTCTGACTATCTCTGGCTTTATCAAGTTATAACTAAGTGACTAAATACAGTATTCTTTATGCATGAGCCAGCATTGGGCGGCCTACTTAAAGAATATTAGTTTACTGTTATATCCTCTGACTAAGGGACAGTCTGACCGTGTCCGTGAGCATGTGTAGCGGCTATCACTGACTTAGCAAGTTATGACCAATAACTAAATCAATAGTTCTTTATGAATAAGCAAGCACTGAGCGGCCTACTTAAAGAATATTAGTTTACCTTTATATCCTCTGACTAAGATTCAGACTGGCCAAATTGACTCTGTGAGCAGGTATAGTTAGCCGAGCACAAGGTTCTAAGCGACTCCAAGACCACAATAAAAGACGGAATGCTTAGAATAATCCATTAAAATTAAAGAAGAAACCAATAGGGTGATCAGCTTGAATTAGAGATATTTAAGTTAAATCTTTATTATAAATTGGAGTCAGATTAGAGGTTAAAACTGGATTAATGTAACAAAGTGCAATCTTTTTGAGTAATCTTTCACAGCCACACAAGAAGAACTAACACGCAGCATACCTTCACCCACACCAGTAGATTCCGTCATTGGGCCATTGGGTGGGCACCCTACATCTTTACTAGTTGTGATCGTCCTTGAAAGCCTCCATTTCAAACCCAGTTAAAATTTACATATAGCGAAATATTTAATAGAAATATGTCTAATATGTTTGATCAATTGGATGAAGTGATAACAGGTATGCCTAAGGTGATGACCCAATGACGGATAAGATTTTACATATACTATAATTGCATGGTAAGCATGCCGAATGGGATGAAGCAATAACCGGTGTGCATGAGGTGATGATCCGATGACTGGTAAGATTCTCTGAGGGTCGAAGGAGGACAACCTAAGGCAGGGCTTCAATGCCACTGTGCACTTGCTTAAAACAGGAAGTGTAATCTGTGCAAAGTGAGAAGATGTGATGCTTCAGGGCCAAAAGCATCAAAGGGGGGACTGTAAGATTTTACAGTCTGCCTCAACCCAGATTCCACCCCACGGTCAAATTAAATTGATCCGCAAAACGGCTTAAATTTGATAAAAAGTAGTTATGTAGTTTGATATAGAATTTTAGTTTTATCAATCTTAATCATAGTCTTAATTTAATCAGTCAGGTGTCTAAAAAGGTCACAAAAGGTGTCTGAGAACACGATTATCATTTAAACAATGAATAAATCTACACTGGTATGCAAGATTACAAACTTAATATAAATAGGACTCTTGAATTCTACAAAGCAAACTTGGAAAGATCTAATTTAAGTGTTTCAGGAAGAGGTAGGTCTTTAACCGTCGCTTGAAGATAGTCAGGGACTCTGCTGTACGGACATCTAGGGGAAGTTCATTCCACCACCTCGGTGCCAGAACAGAGAAGAGCCTTGAAGTATACTTACCTCTTAGTCTGAGTGAATGTGGTACCAGTCGTGCAACTGCGTTTTGGATCATTTGCAGTGGACGAATAGCGTTCAGAGGAAGACCTGCCATCAGAGAGTTGCAGTAGTCTAGTCTTGAAATCAAAAGAGACTGAACAAGCACCTGGGCAGCCTGTGTGCACAGAAATTGTTGAATCCTTTAGATGTTGTAGCAAAAAAATCAACAGGAACGAGCCACATTAGCAACATGTGAGAAGAAGGACAATTGTTTGTTCATAGTTACCCCAAGGTTACGAGCAGTGACTGAAGGGGAGAGCAGAGAGTCATGAAGAGTTATTTGGAGATCTTGACCTGGAGATGAATCACCTGGGATGACCAGCAGTTCTGTTTTACTGGGGTTGAGTTTTAGTTGATGAATACCCATCCATAAAGATATGTCTGCCAAGCATGCAGAGATCCAAGCGGAAGCTGTGGTATCTGAGGGAGGTAAAGAAAAGATGAGTTGAGTGTCATCTGCATAGCAACGGTAAGAAAACCCATGTGAGGATATGACTTTACCAATGGAGTGGGTATAGAGGGAGAAAAGGAGGGGACTAAGTAGCGAGCCTTGTGGGATACCGGTGGTGACTCTGCACGGGGCAGATGTGGATCCCCTCCATGTTACCTGGTATTAGCGACCTTCCAGGTAGGAAGCAAACCATTCCCATGCTGTTCCGCAGATACAGAGGCTGAGGGTAGACAAGAAATTCTTGTGGTTGAGTATGTCAAATGCTGCTGAAAGGTCCAGGAAGATAATCTGTACAACCCAGACTCAACACACACTCGTACTCACTTCACACATCCATATCTTCAGCACCACCCTTATAATATTACCTCATTATTACAAACTGTTTACATGCTGTTTTTGCACATTTTTTCGTCTGCTGTTATTGCTGTTTTGCACAAAACCTTTGTTTACATTTTGTTAAATACAAGGTACACTCCTGTACTCAGTACTCAGTTCTCTTTTACACACTGCACTGTGTAATATACACTAGGTTTACTGGCAGCACTATTTTGTGTTTTGTGTGTCTGTCCTATACTGTCTTGTGTTGTCTTACACTGTCTTGTGTTGTCTTTGCACTGTCTTGTCTTGCACTGTTTGCACCAGGTTGCACACAATGCACTTTATGTGGCGAGGACACTTACTAGTCCATAGCTCTGTGTTTTCTGTAACTGTAGCTTTGTGTTGTTAAGTGTAGCACCAGGGTTCTGGAGGAACGTTGTCTCATTTCGCTGTGTACTGCGTCAGCTATTGAAATGGCAATAAAAGCTTCTTGTCTTGACTTGACTTGACTTGACTTGGTTCTCCCTTTGAGTTATGCTGCCATAGCGAGTTTTGCCTGAGTACCTAACTGCACAGTGTCTTTAAGTTTCATACAGCAATAATCCATATACTTCTCTTTCTCTCTCTCTCTCTCTCTCTCTCTCTCTCTCAGCCGAGTTAAACATGCTCCAGAGGTTCCAGTGACCACTGTTTCTGCCCCTCTTCCCTCTTAGGATCTTCCCACTTTGTCGTGGCCTGCCTCTGGATAGTGTTTGCTTCAATTAGAGGCCACTTTGTTATACTGGGGATGGTTTCTCATCAACGCCCTGGGGTTCCATGAAGTTATGGAGTAAGAACAGGAGCTTTGAGGATGGACTTGGACTGTAGTTAATGTCAACAGTCTGCTACACTGATTCAGGACTACAGTTTGCTTCTAATCACCATCACTGCACACTGCAACATCGTTTATCTGTAATAAATGGACATTTGGTGCAACCTAGATGAGGATGGGTTCCCTCTTGAGTCTGGTTCCTCTCAAGGTTTCTTTTTAATGCAATTTCAGGAAGTTTTTCCCTGCCACAGTCGCCACCTGCTTGCTCATCATGGAACATATATAACACTTATAAAGAACATATACATTTTTATCACCACATCTGTGTAAAGCTGTTTTGAGACAAGGTTTATTGTTAAAAGTGCTATAGAAATAAAAATTTATTGAATTGAATTAAACCTCTCTCCCATTACCAGTCATAGTGCCAACATTTAACGCACCAACCCTAACCACCAGTCTCCTATAATTCTTCTTTCCCTACTATCTCTGTAGACATCCTTCCCTCTCCTTCTCCTCCATTGTAAAGCAGTAACCCTACTTCCACTGGTACCCCATTGACTAACAATACCTGTATGGAATTTAGGTCTGTGAGCCGCATATTTGATCTTGCATGTTTTACACTGAATGTACTTTCTAACGCAACCCTCCAGATTTATCCAGGCTTGGGACCAACACTGAGAGTGCACTGGCTTGTGCAACTAGGTTTACTAAACCTGCGCAAATTCCCTGGACCTCACACCTAGTAGCACCCCTGCTGAGATTTTCACAGGCCTCCAGCTCCATTGTTCTCCTGCTTTTGTTGTGCAAACACACCAATTACCTGTGAGGCCTGGTAAATTTGCAGAGAGAGAGAGAGAGAGTCATGAGTATATGTGCTTTTTTTCTATAGGCCTGTATAGTACACATCAGAAAACATTGTAGCACTGGTGTAAAATTATACACACATTCACATACATTCATGTGGTTATAGTCTGTTATCGTGTTGGGTTTTGGGTCTTGGTGCATGGAACTTAGAACACACACAGTCTTGTTTTTTTAGGTGAATAAATTGTCAAGGAGACACTGCCACTTCTAAGCACCGAAGTGGAGAATACCTCTCGGCGTGCAGTTTCTTTTGCAAGTTGAGGAAGTTCACGATCGGACTTTATTCTCCGTGCCCAGTAGGGTTGTTTTGCGCTGCAGCAGTCTGTGCGACAGTGACAGTGAAGTAAAGAAATTGTCCGTCGTGACATTTCTCCCGTCATCCAAAAATGGCTCAATCAGATTAATGACCTTGTTCTCTGCCAGCCTCTATCACTTCTGACAACTGGGGTCCTTTCCCAAGTAAGGAGATGCATTGCAGACATATTTGGTCTCCAAATCCGTAGCCATCCAGAACTTGATCCCAAATTTGTCTGGCTTGGTTGCGATATACTGTGTGAATGGACAACTAACCTTGGTAGGGAACAGCTGTTTATCTATGATCATGTGTTCTCCTGGAGTGAAATTCTCAGCACAGTTCTTGTTGAAGCGTGTCCAGATGTCGGAGATCGCAGCAAATTTGTCTGTTTTCACCCATTCTGCCCGCGTGTCCTTGTCATCAAATCGAAGGTGTTGCATAATTGAAATAAATCTATCTCGGGACAGTGTCAGAAAGCTTTCTGTCCCGCAATCCACAATGGCACCAACGGGACACATGATTGCTCTTACAAACAGAATTGAAATGAATGCCATCAGTTCATGAATTGCCAAATTCCGGCTCTGTTCTGCGGGCTTGATGGACTACCTGATGGTCTGCAGCATTCCCACATCTAACAGGCAAAGGAAGCTTTGGAGCATGCTTCTAATTTTACGCTGTCGGAAGATAAACAAATAGAGAATGGTAAATTTACATGAACCTCACTCTAAATGGGTTTATATAAATATCATATGTACTATGGCCATGACAAACCTTAGCAGACTCTGTGGGTCCAGCTTGCGCAGTGAAGCACGAGTGATTTGCTACTGCACTGGGCATTCCAATGTCCTCCTCTACCCACACAATGCCGTGTTTTGCTGTCTGGCTCAAACAGGGCTTCCCAGTACCACGGTGCATCTTCCGTGGAGGCATGTTGGGTTCTTGTTCCGTCTCCTTTTAGGATTCTTCTGAGGAGGTATCAGTGGCCTGCTGGACAAATGAAATCTCTCCACCATCAGAGTCTGCTTCGTCCATTTCCTGAAGCCAGGCCAAAGCCTGTTGCGCAGAGAGGTTCTTCCTGCGTGGCAGTGATACGGAGGCCATCCTGATGTGCGTTCTCAAAAATGCGAAGAAGAAATAATTGTCCCGCCTGGGTCGGTCTGCTTTTATGTATTGCTAGTCATGCAATGCCACTCCCTTACATACACAGTCACAATGGACAGAATCACGACCAATTGTTAGGAAGATTTCCTACCCAGCTCAAAGGACAAAATGTTAGGATTTTCACTATCTGGTGTGCGCTGATCAGGGGATTGTATTCGCCCCAGTGTGTCAGTCAAAACACGGATTCAGAACACTCAACTTTACTGGGTATAGAACTGATTGTATATGAGGTGATTCTTGCTATCCTAGCTGCTGTTCACTAGGTTGCGTGATACAAAATGCATGCTGAAAGGCCACTGCTGAGTGACCACTGCTGAATGGTCAGTGCTGAGTGATTCTGCTGAATGGTCAGTGCTGAGTGAAAGGTTGCACGATGTCGAATGGCCACTGGTAGTTCACACTGTAGTTCACCATCTCCCTCAGAGTCTAATGAGTTCAGGAGACCCACGAGAGCTTGAATTTCGAGGGAGAACAGATCAAAACTGGCTGTATCTCCAGGCTACACTAGAGGCAGACACACAGTTTACCAAGCAATGACAAGCTGCCTAGGACATCACAGGAGATTTGGCAACTCCGTGAAGATAAAGTGGCCATTCTGGAGGAACTCCGACAAATTTGGGTCCTTTACAAGGATATGCAGAATTTAACAGTAAAGCAGAAGACAACTCTGCTAGTTCAAGCTCTAAATTCACGCTCTCATGGGTCTCCTGAAATCACTAGGCTCTCTCAGTCTCAGTAAACAAATGCAAATGTACCAGGCCTCACAGGTGTTGGGTGGTTTGCACAACAAAAGCAGGAGGAGAATCGAGCTGAAGAACTGTGAAAATCTCAGCAGGGGTGAATGACACCTCAGGACGTGCACCAGAAAATAAAAAGTCAGTAATTCTAGTGCTAATGGCTGAGTTTTTCACTACATGAGTATTTATTTGATTGTCTTGAAGTATAAAGGTTACGACCTGGTTAAAGCATTCTAATTGTCAAATCCATCATTTCCATTGGGGTTTGGAGAAGTGGAACAGCTAAGGTGGCTGAATGCTGAATGGAGCACACAGGCCCTGTGTGATGGTCCCCCCCCTCTGGCAGCTGCATAACCTGAAGCTTATTGTTCAATTGTCACCATGCTTTTCACAAAACAAATAAAGCTTCACCTGCCCCAAAAACACAAAACTCTGAGTATCTTACTTGATTCCCGTATTTATTTATTATGCATGAATAAACAGCACACCGGTGGATGTACAACACAGTGTAGATAATTGATTGATTGATCAAATAAATTCATCACAATCATAAAGGAAAAATTATTAGACAGGATAAATAGCTAATAAAACAGCACTGTCAATGTAGAAACATTCTTATTAGGTAAAATAAAAAGGCAGATTTAAGAGATACAACAGAATTTGGCATTTTCCAGCTCAAGATAAAACACAGGGTAATAAATTAAGTAATTACAGGGAGTGCAGAATTATTAGGCAAATGAGTATTTTGACCACATCATCCTCGTTATGCATGTTGTCTTACTCCAAGCTGTATAGGCTGGAAAGCCTACTACCAATTAAGCATATTAGGTGATGTGCATCTCTGTAATGAGAAGGGGTGTGGTCTAATGACATCAACACCCTATATCAGGTGTGCATAATTATTAGGCAACTTCCTTTCCTTTGGCAAAATGGGTCAAAAGAAGGACTTGACAGGCTCAGAAAAGTCAAAAATAGTGAGATATATTGCAGAGGGATGCAGCAGTCTTAAAATAGCCAAGCTTCTGAAGCGTGATCATCGAACAATCAAGCGTTTCATTCAAAATAGTCGACAGGGTCGCAAGAAGCGTGTGGAAAAACCAAGGCGCAAAATAACTGCCCGTGAACTGAGAAAAGTCAAGCGTGCAGCTGCCAAGATGCCACTTGCCACCAGTTTGGCCATATTTCAGAGCTGCAACATCACTGAGTGCCCAAAAGCACAAGGTGTGCAATACTCAGAGACATGGCCAAGGTAAGAAAGGCAGAAAGTCGACCACCACTGAACAAGACACACAAGCTGAAACGTCAAGACTGGGCCAAGAAATATCTCAAGACTGATTTTTCTAAGGTTTTATGGACTGATGAAATGAGAGTGAGTCTTGATGGGCCAGATGGATGGGCCCGTGGCTGGATTGGTAAAGGGCAGAGAGCTCCAGTCCGACTCAGACGCCAGCAAGGTGGAGGTGGAGTACTGGTTTGGGCTGGTATCATCAAAGATGAGCTTGTGGGGCCTTTTCGGGTTGAGGATGGAGTCAAGCTGAACTCCCAGTCCTACTGCCAGTTTCTGGAAGACACCTTCTTCAAGCAGTGGTACAGGAAGAAGTCTGCATCCTTCAAGAAAAACATGATTTTCATGCAGGACAATGCTCCATCACACACGTCCAAGTACTCCACAGCGTGGCTGGCAAGAAAGGGTATAAAAGAAGAAAATCTAATGATATGGCCTCCTTGTTCACCTGATCTGAACCCCATTGAGAACCTGTGGTCCATCATCAAATGTGCGATTTACAAGGAGGGAAAACAGTACACCTCTCTGAACAGTGTCTGGGAGGCTGTGGTTGCTGCTGCACGCAATGTTGATGGTGAACAGATCAAAACACTGACAGAATCCATGGATGGCAGGCTTTTGAGTGTCCTTGCAAAGAAAGGTGGCTATATTGGTCACTGATTTGTTTTTGTTTGGTTTTTGAATGTCAGACATGTATATTTGTGAATGTTGAGATGTTATATTGGTTTCACTGGTAAAAATAAATAATTGAAATGGGTATGAATTTGTTTTTTGTTAAGTTGCCTAATAATTATGCACAGTAATAGTCACCTGCACACACAGATATCCCCCTAAAATAGCTAAAACTAAAAACTACTTCCAAAAATATTCAGCTTTGATATTAATGAGTTTTTTGTGTTCATTGAGAACATGGTTGTTGTTCAAATTAAATCCTCAAATAAAATTAATCCTCAAAAATACAACTTGCCTAATAATTCTGCACTCCCTGTATTTTTGTGTTTTCTTTATTTTATACAAAGTATACATAATCAAGAACAACTATGACAAAACAATCACAGAACCCACATTTAGTCAACCTGGAAGTCTTTTTACAATTATTTTTTACAATTATTGATTGAATGGAGAGTTTCTCTCAAAGATGAGCTAGTTAGCTACAATGCAAAGTAAAAGATATAGAAATTAAAGGAAGTGGTTGCTCTGTTAACTGTGTGTTGACCTTTTGAGTCTTCCTCCACATCCTCACATGCCAAGGCTCTACAGATGTTCTGAAAACTAGAAAGAAGGAGCATTCTGACACCACCATGAAAGCCTTCCCACAGCAAGATTGTTCTCAAAAGCAGCTGTTGTAACCAAAGCACTTGTTCTTTTCTACCAAACACAGCAACATGAGCTCTTAAAACTGCACACTGAGCAGGAGTGGCACTTTGAAGCCAGCCTTTGTTCATGAGCAGATTGAGAGGTCACAGGCACTCTAGAAGCTAGTGAAACTGCCCCTCATAGACAATCAATAGGTCCTATTGGAGCTCTTTAAACATGTAGCAGCTATGTGTGCCTTTTCACCACAGTACTAACCAACTCTCCTAACCCTCACTTTCTCGCTACATAAGTTACACATTGTTCACACTCATCAATACCTCCACCAGGAGGCAACGTCCAGGATGGGCTCAGTGGATCATTGTGGAAGCTGGAACAAAAATCAGGATCCCAAATGTACTACAGATCTTCCCCAATTAAGCAGGAAGCTACATGGTGTCAGTGATTATGCAAGAAGGTACATATCAGGTCTTGGTTGACTCAGGGTGTAATTAGAACAATGCCAGTCAAAGCATGATACAAGGTATTTAGCACAATTGGTGAAGCTTATGGCATTCATTTATATCCACTGGTGCTAGTCATGATTAAAATCTGGGGCCAAACGTATAGAGTAAAGGTGGTGGTTACTCTAACCATTCTGTGGACAGACTAGCCAAAATTCCAGGCATTAATGAAAAAAAACATTTGGAGATGGGTTTTGTTATAGAGAGGCACAGTGTGGATTATGCACTGCTTTGGCTGGAGAGGCAGTGCCAGAGCTGTTGATGGAAGCACCACACCAGGAAGGCCCCACTGACAGGTCAAGTCAAGTCAAGTCAAGTTTATTTCTATAGCACTTTTCACAACAGACATTGTCTCAAAGCAGCTTTACAGAAATCAACAGTCAAGGTAAATGGTGTGCATTTATCCCTAATGAGCAAGCCATGGCGACTGTGGCAAGGAAAAACTCCCTTAGATGTTATAAGGAAACCTTGAGAGGAACAAGACTCAAAAGGGAAACCCATCCTCATTTGGGTGACATCGAGTTTGAACATAAATCATTCACTAATACAGAACACTGGAGAGTGAGAACTAACATGAGTACAGGAGTATAAGATTATAAGTACAGGGTCCCTTTATTCTTGGAAGGGATTCCCCTCAGAGACAGCCTAATATATCACTTGCTCCCCTTACTTTACAATGAAAAATTATATATCTAGTGACATAGGACACTCAAAGTAAAGAAAATATTACCCAGTTGTAGGTCCCCAAAAGCTTCAGGGAACTCTTAGGGTCCTGTAGGAACCTACCCTTGTTTGCCCCCTGGTGTCTCTCTTCCTCCATTTTTTTTCATTTCCTCTTCCCTCTCTCCATTTGCTCTCCCCTCCTTCTTCCTCCCCCTACTTCACCTGTTTTCCATTATCCTGTCCTTATTTAAACCACTTCTGTGCGCCATTTGTTCGCTGATGACACGACCATGGTGGGTCTCATCAGCAAGAACGATTAGTCAGCATACAGAGAGGAGGTGCAACGGTTAACAACCTGGTGTGGAGCCAACAATCTGTCTCTGAACGTAGACTAAACTAAAGAGATGGTTGTTGACTGTAGGAGAACACAGAGTGACCATTCTCCGGTGATCATCGATGGATCCTCAGTGGAGATCGTCAAGAGCACCAAATTCCTTGGTGTTCATTTGGCGGGTAACCTCACCTGGTCACTCAACACCAGCTCCATCACCAAAAAAGCCCAGCAACATCTCTACTTCCTGAGAATTCTGAGGAAAGCCTATCTCCCTCCCCTCAACCTGACCACGTTCTACAGAGCGACCATTGAGAGCATCTTGAGCAGCTGCATCACTGCCTGGTTTGGGAACTGCACCGTCTCGGATCGCAAGACCCATCAGAGGATAGTGAGGACAGCTGAGAAGATCATCTGAGTCTCTCCTCTATCATGGACAATTACACCACACGCTGCATGCGCAAAGCAAACAGCATTGTGGACAACCCCACACACCTATCACACACACTTTTCACCCTCCTGCCTTTAGAGAAGCGATTCCAAAGCATTCTGGCCTGCACATCCAGACTGTGTAACAGCTTCTTCCCTCATGCCATCAGGCTTCTCATACAATAACTAAACTGAACTGACTCATACACACACACACACACACACACACACACACACACACACACACACACACACACTGTGTGACTGATCTGTATAACCCGGACTCAACACACACTCGTCGCACTCGTACTCACATCCATGTCTTCAGTACCACTCACATTACTTCATTACTATAAACTGTTTACATGCCGTTTTTTGCACATCTTTCCTGGATTGCTGCTATTTGCTATTTTGCACAACATTTTGTTTACATTTTTGCTACTGTGTTTACAATTTTTCCTACTGTTACCTTTGTCTCTTTCAACAGGTTTACTGGCGGAGCTATTTTGTGTTTTGTGTATTGTCTTGCATTGTCTTGTGTAGTCTTTGCACTGTTTGCACCAGGTTGCACACGTGCACTTTATGTGACGAGGACACTTACTAGTCCTTAGCCCTGTGTTTTCTGTTCTGTGATTGTTGTTGTATGTAGCATCAGGGTTCTGAAGGAACGTTGTTTTATTTCACTGCATACTGCATCAGATATGGTTGAAATGACAATAAAAGCTTCTTGACTTGACTTGTTCTTTAGTTCTCCTAACCCTAAAGTTTGCGTTCCTTGACAGTAGGGTTCTCCCCCTCTCACGCCATTAAAGCCTTCTCGAGTTTCCCTTTCTAGTTCCGCTGCCTTCACGAATTCCCGACTTCCCTAGTGAAGGTTTCTCTCAGTTTCCTGGCACGTGGCTCAAGCCTTCTCGAGTTTCCTGTTCCTGCTCACATTCTGAAGTTTTTTCCTGAGCCTTCTTGAGTTTCCGGTCCCTGCTCACCTCCCAGAGTTCCTTCTCCCGAGGCTTTTCTCACTCGTGGCTTTTGCCGAACCCTATTCCTCCTTCCGGAACTCTGGGATCACAAGAGTTATTTTCCTGACTTTTCTTCCTTACATTCTTTCAGTCATTTTCAGTGTTGTACTGTAACGAAGTTACATTTGACAGTAAATAATACTGTAACGTGTTACTTTTTAAAATAAAGTAACTCCATTACCGTTACTGTATGGTGCATTACCCGTTACTTTTTTAAATTAATGAATTTTGGCTGAAGTGTAGCCTACAGTCTAACCTGTTTACAGCAGCAACGCATTGTAGGATTGGTGGATGAACCACTGTAAACACGAAGAAGATGCACTGTGGGCGTGTCTCCGTTTATTCAGGTCTGTGAGGCAGTAATGGCGAGTCGAGGTGAAAGCAAGAGCAAGTTTCTCAAAGTGGAAATATGAATATATATTTCACTTTAGTTGAGTATAAAGACAAAAACATTTTAGTTAAATGAGCTGTGTCTTTCTGGTTCGAAGGTCGTATCTACTGTGATAGCAGCACCTCCAGAAACTCCATGCCTCGACGAAGCTAGAAGCTAACTCAGTGTTCTGTTCTACATTGTTTTCATACTTAAGCTGTGAAAGGACCATTTTTAAGAGCTCAACACAACAGCTTTTATGATGCAGAAGCCACTTTAGTTTTTGATTCTGAATATATTATTCAGCTTGTTTTGTTATTTATTTCAGAAATCCTTGTGATATATTCAGTTTGTGCTGGTCTGACTTAAATAAAATAGTGTTTAAAAATGACTTTGTGTTTGTCAGTTTTGTGTTTGTATAGACCATAACACATAAAAGGGCATCAATGGTAACATTAAAGAACGTTCTTTAAAAAAGTAACTAAAAAGTTACTTTTAACAGTAACGCATTACTTTTTGGTGTAAGTAATCAACAAAGTAAATGATTTACTTTTTGAATGAAGTAACAACTAACTGTAACTAGTTACTATTTTTTAGTGCCTGGCTTAAACATAAACTGAAAGAACTAGACAACAAAATGACCAGTGTTGTGCAGTTTTTTCAGTTTATGTTTAAGCCAGGCATTCCCCGAGGTAATAGATATCCCTTCAGGCCGAGTATTTCACGACGTTCTAGTCCGAGGTTCTGATTTATTCTTCCCAAGGTTTTTGGGGGGTTTTTGCCTCCGAGGTTTGCCTAGTTATTTTAGATTTGATTTTTGGTGAACCAGGAGATGGATGATCCGCTGTGGTGACCCCTATTGGGAGAAGCCGAAAGAAGAAGATTTCTGGTGAACCAACTTTCAGGTTTCTTTCGGTTATTTCTCTGTGTTTGTGTTTTGCCATTCACCTGATTTTTTGATGCTGTCTTGTTCTCTTTTTCTTTTCCAATAAAAATCCTGTATCCGAGCTCGTCCCTGCAATTGGGTTCTTCCATCACCCTAGCTCTTCTCCCAGTGGCCCACCACTAGTGTTCATGTCCCCACTCCTTACTGGGAACCATAAGTTCCTTAAAGTTATTACAATCCCATTGCTGGAAATTCAGAGCAGTGGATTGATTGAAGTCCACCTGTAGAAAAGATTATTGATTAGAAATGATTTGGCACACACCTCTCGATAGAAGGTCTCACAGCTGACAATGCATATTACAGCAAAAAAAAACCAAGCCATGAGGTCAAAAAAACTGCCTGAAGAGCTGAGAGAGGATTGTTGTAACAGATTTGGGGAAGGATCTGCACGGATCTGGGGACACTGAAGATTTCTAAGACCACAGTGACCTTATTAAATCTCAAATAGAAGTGTGGCACAACCACGACTTTTCCCCTAAGCTGGTCACCCGGTCATACAGGGAGGAGACATAGAGGACTTCTTAAGGACAATAGTGGTGACCTTAAAGTATGTTTGAACAATTGCACTCCTTAGAGAGATGTTAGTAAGAACATCTAGCAGCTGGTCTGCAGATATGCTAATCACTGTTTTTGGGTTGTGCTTTCTATAGGTTTCTATAGAAAGGTTTCTATAGACTATGCTTTGAGCTTTGCTCACATCAGCAGTGGAAAGACAAAAAAAAGGGTGGTCTTCCTCACAGTCACGTCGTTCTGAGCTTCAAGTGCAGAGATCAAGATTGCATAGCTTTTTCTGCAGATTATGTGTGTTATAATTTGTTGTAATTTTTATTCTGTTAAACATTGTTCATTAATACTGAAGACAACCAAACTATAAAAGAATATGTATGTAATTATATAGTAAATAAAAATGTGCTAAATAACCCTGAAATGTGTGTGATGCCCAAACTACTTGTGCACCAGTGCTGAATTATGGAATTGCACATTGTCCCAAACAACTATAACACGTTGCTTCATTCTCTGGTAAACCTGTAGAAAGATTTCATTGAGTTAGATTTTTAAAAATGTAGGGTCCTTTTTGTGCTATTTGGCCCCAAGACAACAATGTGTGCTGTCGCAAGATTAGTTTTTAAATAACTAAAATTGCATCAAACAAGTTGAAATTGGCTACAAATTTTTCATGAAGACTGATGGTGGCACAAATGCTAATTGGATGCCCTCCCCTTTCTCATCTTTCTTCTTAAGAATGAAGTCACATTCATTAACATATAGGTATTTTATTAAAATTAGTAGCACTGCTACCTTTAAAATCCTCTAAAATAAAAAAAAACACAAAGTTTGGTAAATTAGTGTTTTTTTTAAATGTATGTTTTGTTTTCCCATCAAGTAATGGTATTGAAAATTCTATGTTCTGACACTGATGTGGCACCATGCCTAGAAATGCATGAATTTTCCCATTTAGGGTATAATAATAATAACAATAACTAATAATAATAATAATAATAATAATAATAATAATAATAATAATAATACCAATAATAATAATAATAATAATAATAATAATAATAATAATATAGATACATTAGGAAAAAATGCAAAAGGAAAACAAATATGTTATTTTGTGGCTTATACAGGGAGTGCAGAATTATTAGGCAAATGAGTATTTTGACCACATCATCCTCGTTATGCATGTTGTCTTACTCCAAGCTGTATAGGCTGGAAAGCCTACTACCAATTAAGCATATTAGGTGATGTGCATCTCTGTAATGAGATGGGGTGTGGTCTAATGACATCAACACCCTATATCAGGTGTGCATAATTATTAGGCAACTTCCTTTCCTTTGGCAAAATGGGTCAAAAGAAGGACTTGACAGGCTCAGAAAAGCCAAAAATAGTGAGATATATTGCAGAGGGATGCAGCAGTCTTAAAATAGCCAAGCTTCTGAAGCGTGATCATCGAACAATCAAGCGTTTCATTCAAAATAGTCAACAGGGTCGCAAGAAGCGTGTGGAAAAACCAAGGCGCAAAATAACTGCCCGTGAACTGAGAAAAGTCAAGCGTGCAGCTGCCAAGATGCCACTTGCCACCAGTTTGGCCATATTTCAGAGCTGCAACATCACTGAGTGCCCAAAAGCACAAGGTGTGCAATACTCAGAGACATGGCCAAGGTAAGAAAGGCAGAAAGTCGACCACCACTGAACAAGACACACAAGCTGAAACGTCAAGACTGGGCCAAGAAATATCTCAAGACTGATTTTTCTAAGGTTTTATGGACTGATGAAATGAGAGTGAGTCTTGATGGGCCAGATGGATGGGCCCGTGGCTGGATTGGTAAAGGGCAGAGAGCTCCAGTCCGACTCAGACGCCAGCAAGGTGGAGGTGGAGTACTGGTTTGGGCTGGTATCATCAAAGATGAGCTTGTGGGGCCTTTTCGGGTTGAGGATGGAGTCAAGCTGAACTCCCAGTCCTACTGCCAGTTTCTGGAAGACACCTTCTTCAAGCAGTGGTACAGGAAGAAGTCTGCATCCTTCAAGAAAAACATGATTTTCATGCAGGACAATGCTCCATCACACACGTCCAAGTACTCCACAGCGTGGCTGGCAAGAAAGGGTATAAAAGAAGAAAATCTAATGATATGGCCTCCTTGTTCACCTGATCTGAACCCCATTGAGAACCTGTGGTCCATCATCAAATGTGCGATTTACAAGGAGGGAAAACAGTACACCTCTGAACAGTGTCTGGGAGGCTGTGGTTGCTGCTGCACGCAATGTTGATGGTGAACAGATCAAAACACTGACAGAATCCATGGATGGCAGGCTTTTGAGTGTCCTTGCAAAGAAAGGTGGCTATATTGGTCACTGATTTGTTTTTGTTTGGTTTTGAATGTCAGAAATGTATATTTGTGAATGTTGAGATGTTATATTGGTTTCACTGGTAAAATAAATAATTGAAATGGGTATGAATTTGTTTTTGTTGTTGCCTAATAATTATGCACAGTAATAGTCACCTGCACACACAGATATCCCCCTAAAATAGCTAAAACTAAAAACTACTTCCAAAAATATTCAGCTTTGATATTAATGAGTTTTTTGTGTTCATTGAGAACATGGTTGTTGTTCAAATTAAATCCTCAAATAAAAGTAATCCTCAAAAATACAACTTGCCTAATAATTCTGCACTCCCTGTATATACACCTGAACAAACTACAATTGCAACTCCTTCATTCTGCTATAATTCCAAAATGGCATTTTGTATACCTGTTTCATCCAGATGGCATTCCTCTTTACATGAGAAATTGTGGCAAGGCGATGCTGGTGAATTATGAAAGAGCTGATTATACTTTATTATTTTTGCTAAGTTTCTCAGAGACAGGTGTTGTTCTGGACCACTATTTCAACAACTTAATTTTTTCAAATTTCCATTCTGAAAAACTGGTTGAACAGGAAACACTGACAGTACTCATCTAGATCTAGAACCCAAGAATGGTATGTTAGAATGCAATAGTTATAACAGTTTTCACTCTGAAACTTATGGATGATTGAAGCCACTGCGAATCTCTTTTAAGAATGAGCTCTTTGCCCAACTTCTATAAAGAAGACACCATGATTTATTAATTCTCCCTTATAAAAATAGATCATACATAACCTAGAGTTGTGCAGTGTCCTGCTGGAAAGCAGTGTCCTGCTGAAAAGCAAATGATGGTTCCACTAAGTACAAACCACACAGAATGGCATGTCACAGCCAAATGCTATAATGCCATGCTGGTTAAGTGTGCCCTCAATTTTGACTGTTATCAACAGTGTCACCAGCAAATCACCCCCACACCATCACACCTCCTTCTCTTCCATGCTTCACCGTGGAAACCATAAATTCAGGAATCATCCAGTCATACTCTGTACATCTTGAAAATGGAAGTAAGGACAAAAAACTCATTAGACCAAAGTTGTCAGTTAATCTGTACTGCTGTGCAAATTTCCTCTAACAATTACTCAACATACAGCCATTATTGTCTAAATAACTGGTAACAAACACTGGTTACCACAGCTTCTGCTTGGATCTCGGCATGTTTGACAGACATATATTCATGGATTAGTGCTCATCAATTAAAACTCAACCCCAAAACTGCTGGTCATCCCAGGTTATTCATCTTCAGGTCAAGATCTCTGAATAACTCTTCATGACTCTCTGCTCTTCCCTTCAGCTACTGCTTGCAACCTTGGGTAACTATGGACAATCAACTGTCCTTCTCCTCACATGTTGCAAATGTGGTGTGTTCTTGTCGATTTCTTCTCTAGGTGCTTGTTCAGTTTCTTTTCATTTGGAGACTGGACTACTGCAACTCTCTGCTAGCAGATCTACCTCTGACCTCTAGTATCCAAAATGTAGCTGCGTGACTTGTGTTCAGTCTGCCCAAGTTCCCCCTCACCACCCAACTGATGCGCTCCCTCCACTGGATTCCAGTAGCTGCACATATCAGGTTCAAAACACTGATGCTTGCCATAAATGCCCAAACATGAACCAGCACCTTCTTACCTCAAAGACCTCATCACATCTTGCACTGCACCACACTGTCTGAGATCCTCCAGCACCCACTTCTGCCACTAGGTGGTGCAATAAACTTCCCCTACATGTCTGAACAGCGGAGTCCTTTAAGACGGTTGAAGAAATCTTGCGGGTGACTAGGTGAGTGAGGACCAAAATGTAGGATGTGACAGGGAGTAAGGAAAATACAGGCTTTAATAGGGCACAGGCAAAAACAAAATTCAATAAACAGTCCAGGGTCAAAACACAGGCAAACAGGGCAATGCAGGGAGAGACAAAACCAAAACTGAAAACAGTCTATAAAATCAAAATCCCAAAAAAAATAGCAATGAGCAATAAAGGGCAGAGCAAAACACAACGGGCGTGGGAAAAATTTCAAGATGGCCCCTAACCCGGAAGTGCGAGCCGCAGAACCAGAAGTGTGTGCCGTGTGCCTGGAAGATCCTGACAATAAATACATGAAATCTGTCCTGGCGCATTCCAGAAAAGTAATGCCACATGTCTCATGAGTTTATATTTTTAATTTCATAAATATATTTTGAAAAATTAGATTCCTACCAACATTTACCTGAGACTATGTCTGGTACCCCCCTCCCTGCCCCACCCAGCCAAAATTTTAGGACTCACAGCAGAAATGCCCTACCTAACTTTAAATGTTAACAGTTCCTGATAAAAATGTGCCACATACAAGAAAATGTACTTCATAAAGAAGACACTTAGAACTTCACTGTCAACCATCAAAGTTGAAATTGCTCAAAAAGATAATAATTTATAGATGACTAAGTGCCATGGATATACATTTCCTGCATTATTTTTATTTTATACATAAATACATGAAATCAGTAATTTAGCAATCCAGAAAAGAACTTGGTTGAAAGCCACGAGTTTATATTTTTTTGAATTTTATGAAGATTTTCATGACAAATGAGATTTCTACAAATATTTATCTGATATGTCTGATCCTTTTTCCCCTTCCCTTGTTTGAGACCCACCTGCTAATCTCAGGTGGCTATTCATACTCTATTCATACAGTCTGCATATAAATGAATGGCTGACTATTAAAGACTATTGTTGTACATGTTAAATGCAAATCTCAGATAAAACAACTTTTTTAACTGTCCATTTCTTTCTTTTATTTTTTTTATTTTTTTTTTGTAAACAAAACTCCAGTTAGCACAAGCTTTAAATAGTTGTTTTTTGTGTCGAACTGAGAGCTGCTTCACTTCCTAGGGTATCACAACACATGCTGCTTCGACCAGTAAGAGTTTGTAAAGAGTAATAAAACTAAGAACTCACCCACATGGGAAATAAAATCCTCCTATATATCGTTAGAAACATGCACTTATTGCATACATTTTTTCATGAATCATTTTGTTTCCATAATGCTACTGGCTGGAAACAAAAGGTTTGAAATGATTGATTAGCAGGTGTGGATGTGTTTGTGACTTGTTATTACAATAATAATGTAAGTAGTGCATTTTTTATGCATGTTGTTGTTGTGTACTGCTTACACACATACAGCAAATACATTCGTTACACGTTTTCCACTGAAAAACAGTGATCTGAAATCGTTGCTTAAGGTTTAGACTTTTAGAGTGATGTATAGTTAGTCATAGTTACTCTTGTCCCTTTTTATTTAATCTATTGCTAAACATTAACACCTGAGAACAATGGGATATCGGTTGCGCTGGTGCAACCCTGATGACTAAGAGGTTAAGGGCTAACAATTAAAGGCTATTGTTATACATGTTTGCCTATTGATATTGACTTGGCATTCATATTGATGGCCAGGTAGCCAGACAAGCCATTGTTTTACAGTCATGGCCATTCATATTGATGCCCGGCCAATCCAATCCCAACACACACACACACACACACACACACACACACACACACACACACACACACACACACACTTTTCAAGCAATTCTCTTATAAAAACAAACAGGCAATAAAACGCATAACATCGTATAATACTGTAAAGGGAGATATATTGTGGTGGTTTTATACCACCAAGATAGCATTTTTTTATGCAAAAGTTATTCCAAAACATATACAAACAATTCACCAACCAAAGTACTGTGCCGTACACAAAAGGATAATCATCTAAATTACAACACTATTGTTTGATTGGAGCAAAAATACTTTATGGCATGTTGTTCAGTGGACCCTTTTCTTTATACATAAACCGGAATTTGCAGCAGTGAATGCGTTTATGACTCGTTATTACAATAGAGGCTAAGGGGTTAACACGGCTCTGGAAGATGCCTGAGAAATGGAGAAGGAGTGTGCTGGTACCGATTTTTGAGAATAAGGGAGATGTGCAGACCTGCAGTAAACACAGGGGAATAAAGTTGATCAGTCACACCATGAAGTTATGAGAAAGAGTAGTGGAAGCCAGGCTGAGAGAAGAGGTGACCAATATGGTTTTATGCCGAGGAAGAGCACTACAGATGCAAAATTTGTATTTAGAATGTTGATAGAGAAGTATAGAGAAGGTCAGAAGGAGTTGCATTGTGTGTTTGTGGATTTGGAGAAAGCGCATGACAGGGTGCCGAGTTGTGGTATTGAATGAGGAAGTTAGGAGTGTCAGAGAAGTATGTGAGAGTGGTGCAGGACATGTATAAGGACAGTGTGACAGCAGTGAAGTGTGCAGTAGGAACGACAGACTGGTTCAAGGTGGAGGTTGGACTGCATCAAGGATCAGCTCTGAGCCCTTTCCTGTTTGCAGTGATGATGGACAGGTTGAAGGACGAAGTCAGACAGAAGTCTCCATGAACTATGATGTTTGCGGATGATATTGTGATTTGTCGTGAGAGTAGGGAGCAGGTTGAGAAGAGCCTGGAAAGGTAAAAGTACGTGCTGGAGAGAAGGGGAATAAAAGTCAGTAGGAGTAAGACAGAGACATGTGTGTAAATGGAAGAGAGGGCAGTGGAGTGGTGCAGTTGCTGGGAGAAGAGGTGTTGAAGGTGAATGAGTTTAGATACCTGGGGTCAACATTGCAAAGTAATGGAGTATGTTAGAGAAGTGAAGAAAAGAGTGCAGGCAGGGTGGAGTGGGTGGAGAAAAGTGGCAGGAGTGATTTGTGATAGGGTATTTGCAAGAGTGAAAGGAAATGTTTATAGGACTGTGGTGAGACCTGCTATGTTGTATGGTTTAGAGACAGTGGCACTGACTAAAACATAGGAGGTGGAGGTGGAGGTGGAGCTGGAGGTAGCAGAGCTGAAGATGTTGAGATTTTGGGAGCGACAAGGATGGACAGGATTAGAAATTAGTTTATTATAGGGATGTAGGGCCACATGTAGGACATTTTGGAGACAATGTGAGGGAGATGGGTTGGACATGTGCAGAGCAGGGACATGGCCTATATTGGTAGGAGAATGCTGAGGATGGAACCGCCAGGAAGGAAGAAAAGAGGAAGGCCAACGAAGAGGTTTATGGATGTGGTCAGGGAATACATGCAGGTAGTTGTTTTGAAAGAGGCAGCTGTAGAGGACAGAGTAGTATGGAGAAGGATGATCTGCTGTGGTGACCCATAATGGGAGAAGCCGAAAGAAGAAGAAGAACAAGATTGCCAATATGGTCTTGTATAATCTGTTTTGTTTTCTATAGTCTGTTTTGTCTTGTTATGTCCAAGCTACATGTATAGTGTTATTTATGTCTGTACTTTTGGGAGTTACCACCAGCTGGAACTAAACTCCTTGTGTTTGTCAACACACTTGGCCAATAAACCTGATTATAATCTGGTTTTGCACGGTTAAACAAAATAAAGCCATTATCACTTAGGTTGTACTCACTTTTGTTACCAGCTATTTGGCAAATAATGGCTGTATGTTAAGTTATTTTAGAGGACAGTATATATGGCTACACAAGCTGCACACTGACTTCTCTAAAATATATCCAAGTTTCATTTCTATAGAAATATTTAGAATATATTTAAAGTTTCCTGTTTAAATGTGAGTGTATACTCACTTTTGTGAGATAGAGTATATATATATATATGTGTATGTATGTCAGGCGGATGGACAGGACGCGGAAGCAGAAATAACTCAATCATAGTTTATTCAGTCAGTTCAACAGAAGAAACACTCACAAGCCGCATAGAAAAGCAAACAAAGAATATCCGCTCGGGACGAGTAATCCAACACGAAAGTAAATGTCCAACGGAAAGCAAAAACCTGAAACAAAAGTAACTCCACGGCAAAGAGTAATCCGATGCGGAAACAGAGTCTGGAGCCAGAACCAGCGGAAAGGCACGGAATGATCAGTTTGACAATTCAAGAACCGACAGCCTGTGACTCGAGAACGTGAGTTTATATAGTCTAGTCCATAACGAGGGCCTGACAATATACACACACACATTATATATATATATATATATATATATATATGTGTGTGTTTATCTATAGCACACATAAATGGGGGGTAAAAAAAAAAAAAAAAAGTGAATGTCTTTTTGCACCTTCATCAGCAAATTAAATGAAAACTTTAGTGTTTAACGTCCTATCTTAGGGAAGGCCGATTAACTAATTAATTAGAGAATTAATTAACCTTAATCTACGTGAATGACCCATTTACTGTTAAGTAGTGCAATGTCCAAGAGTCTCTCCTGAACCTTGTACTCTTCAATAACTGGTTGGAATGGTCTGAAATTAATACATCTTTTCAGACATTTATAGTCTGTGAAATGGATCTTGTTTAGGATGCATGCTGTCTGTGAAGGCTTGGCTAACTGCTCCAAATTTTAGCGGGGCTAACATCAGCTCAAAGCGGTAATTGTCCTCTTCTGATTGATTGATTGATTGATTGATAGATAGATAGATAGATAGATAGATAGATAGATAGATAGATAGATAGATAGATAGATAGATAGATAGATAGATGATAGATAGATAGATACTGTTCACTATAGACTCTTGAATTTGTCTGTCTAAAATTATAAAACAAATCAGATGGCTGCAGGTGAGAAAATCTCATATTACATATGTAATTTTTATGTATGCACTCAACCTTTGACTTCTTCTCCTGATTTATGTCTTTTGGAGGTACCATCATTGGTTCCCTGTCTGCCATTAGCACCCAATTAAACTTAAAGGTCTGTGCAATGTAGTCAGGTGAAAAATTACACTTTCCTAATTATATAATTTCCTCTACCTCACATCAATTCCGGCTGCTTTTTAATGGCCTTCATTACTTGTTCAGCAACTTAAATTTCAGTGATCCTTGAAAGATTAACAGGCTGATGTGGTTTTAAAATGATTCTTGTGTTGTAGATGATCTTTTAGGTTTTCAGTTGACATTTGGGAAGTAAATGGATTTATAACAATCCAGCTTAATTGCCAGAAGTGGGCAGATAACACAGTTTTTGCTTAAATAATCATATTTCCTAGGTCTGTATTTAGCATTTGTGACATAAGTTAGCAAATAAATTATACAGTATTACTGAATTTAAGCTTTTTTGTGGAAAAGAATCTTATATTTACAGAAGGCATGAGCTAATGCTGACACCAAATTCACCCAGTTGAATGTACCAGAAAGCTTTTTGAAATAAAATATAATGGGTATAAAAATGTACATAGTTCCCCCATCTCAAATTCATGAACAAACAACTTTCCAAAATTAAAAATTATTTTTAATAATGGATGCATATCCTCATGACTGCCAGTCAGGAACCTATGAACATTATCAGATTACTCAACTGTGATGCATGTGATATTTTTACTGCAGTTGATTCTCAGGTGCCTCTTGTTTGTGGATTGTTTTTGTTTTCAGAAAATTAAGTGCATTTTAAATTGGTTGTCCATACTCTTCCTATTCTTCTGATATCAATAATCATATTAATGGTTTCATTTGTCCAAAGAGTGCTGTCTCAGAACTGGAAAGGATTTTTATAAGATAAATGAATTTACATTCATTAAGGTGTCTCTTGACTGTAGATTTTCAATGTCAATTCAAAGGCCTAGTGGATCATAATAAAAACATTTGCCCATGTACTGAAGTGTCAGTGCTTTATACATCATAAGTAGTATTTTAAAATCATTGCTCTTGCTTGACTATTTGGAGCTTGTTCATGCTCTTACTTAGTGCTGGACGGAGCACACAAACAATGTGCTTAAGTTACAGTAGAGATGCACTAGGTTGATAAAGATACAAAAGTATTTGCCAAGTATTAAGTATCCGAAGTATTATTATTTAAAATTGTTATAATATCCTATTATAATTTTTGCCACAAGACTCTTGCTTAATCAACCCCAGTCAAACACTAATTGCAGTAAATTGCAGCGGCTGCATTGGATCCAAAATGGTGCTATTTTTATGTTGTGGCTGTTTCACACAACATATGGACATCAGAACAATCAGAGTCCATGTGTACCATCAGCAGACTCTCCAGAAATTCTGAGATAACCCCAACAACATCATTAATGATGTTGGGAGAAGCTACAAGATCTCAGCTTGCGTCAAAGACCAGGCCTCCAGACCTGCGGCAGTCGGACGGAGAAGGGGGCATTAAAAGCGGAGCACGAAGAAGCAGAAGCACGGAAAGTGAGCGGGGGCTAGTGCTAGGCTAAAGGCTAACCCTAGCTGGCCTGCTCTACAATCTATTTTGCTAACAATTGTCTGCTCTCTGGACAATAAACTTGACAAAAGTTACACGATACGAGTACAGAGATTGCTGCATCTGTTTTCATTGAGACATGGCTGAGCAACAGAGGTCCGGACACCGCCATTCAGCTGGACAGGAATGTAGCCAACAGAAATGTAGCTTTGTGTGGTAAGACTTGCAGCGGCAGTTTTTGTGTTTACCTCAACACAAAATGGTGTAAGAACTCTGTCCTCATCCTACTGTCCTCCACCTACTGCTACTGGTTGTGAGATGTAAACATTTTATTTACCCTGGGAATTCACCACCAGTATTCTGCTCAAAGTGTACATTCTACCTAGCGCTAATGTTTAGGCTCTGCATACTCTACAGGACCATAAATGAACATTAAAACACACACTGATTATTGTTGCTGGAGATTTCTATCAAGCAAATTTCAGAACTGTGCTCCCTAAATTTCATCAGAATGTGGACTTTGCAACCTGGGGGGTGAAACACATTGGTCGTTGTTTATACAAACATCCTGGGTGCATAAAGGGTGAAGCCCTGCCCCACCTTGGCTACTCAGACCACATCTCTGTTATGCTGATCCCCGTATACAGACCACTCAACAGATGTTCAAGATCAGTTTGAAAGCAGGCGAATACCTGGCCAGCAGGAGCCATTTCTGATCTTCTGGACTGCTTTGATTGTACTTTCTGGGACATGTTTAGGGAGGCTGCAACCAATGGTGACTTCAGCAACTTGGAAAAGTACACATCATCAGTGACCAGCTACATCAGCAAGTGCATTGATTATGTTACCATCTTCAAGAACATTATCGTGCACATTGTGCACATGCCCAGAGTATCCACAAACACTTTACAGACAGAAAAAGACTGACCCCGTCCCGGCAAACTTTCTTCAGAACTCCCGGGAGCAGGGTAATTGGAAGGAAAATGGCATACAGTCTGAGCTGGGTGAGTAAGGGAAAACCAGTACAAGGTCTCTCAAGTGGCAAACCGTTCCACTCTGTAAAACTTCCTCCATATTTGCTTCACTACTTCTGGGTGGAGCCTTCATTACCCAGGCTTTGGCTCTTGCCTCAAAAGGGCGTCTGCTCTCTGGTTTGGTTCCCTGGGATGTATATTCCCCTTAGTGAGAGCAGCTTCCCTCAGGCCCACAGCAAGATCTGTCATGCCAGGTTGTGAAGGCGGCTAGAGCACAGACCCCCCCCCCCCTGATATTTGATATTAGAGGCCACGGATGTTTCAGCACATGTTAGCTCCTCAGGTCTGGGAGGAAATAGTTTAGCATTAGAAGCATGGCCAGCATTTCCAGGAAGTTAATGTGCCACAAGAGATGCTATATGATATATGGGTATATGGAAGTAAGCTTCCTTTACAGTGAACTAGTCCTTCCAGAGATGAACTAGTCCTTCTAACTGATTTGAGACACGACTCACCATGAGCATCTTGAACCTGAGCTTCATGAGTGAGCAGTTCAGCTGGTGCAGATCTAGGGGAAGGGGGAAGGGGGTGGGGCACCTTGATGGCCTCCTTCCTCAAAAGAGTGTTTACTACTTGTTTTATGACCAGAGCCTGCTTGTGACCCACCAGAGTGGGAAACACCCTGTTGAACCAAGGTGGAAGAGACCCAAACTGAATTTGTAGCCACTTTTAACAGTGTGCAGGACCCATTTTGACATGTTTGGCAGGTGTTGTCAGACTGTCAGATAGTCTACTAAGGCAATCAGACCGACCTCTGGTGTGCCTAGAGCAGGTAGAGCACCCTGAAGCTGTTCTAGAGGCCTCCTGGGAGGCAGTGGACCCCCAAAGCTACTATGTTCCCGTATGGAAGCTGAGGCACTCTCTGGAGACTGCTGTGCTCTGAAACACCAAGGGTGGCATGGTTAACCAAACAATCTCCTGAGGGAACTGAGGAGAGGCGGTCACCGGGTATTGAGGCATATGCCACCCCTCCCCAGAGGGGCCCCCCTCAGAGGTTCTGAATGATCAGGATTTTTTTTTGGAGCCCTTTTGTTGAAGATTATGGTCTTCGGATCCATCACTTCCTTGGGCTTCGACTTGGAGCACTGCCTACAGTCCCTATTGGGGGAGGCGAATGGTGACGCTCTGTCTCTGGACCTCATGAGCAACCCCATGAGAGCGGCAAGGGAGAAAACACTGGTGGCACTGTTGAACCGTGTGAAATAGCTTCCTGTTGTTCATTTGTTTGCCTTCAGCATTACAACTTTTCATGGTTTATTATTTTCGCTCTCATCCTTTATGTAATCTCAAATTATTGTTTTTATTTCCTGTATTCTCTACTTTCTGTCAGCTCAGTTCGTTCTCTTTTTTATTTTCTTCTCTTTTTCTATTTTCTTTTTTTTACTTTTTTATTTCCTAATTTATTTTAATTTTTATTTTCATTAAATGTCATTAATCATTCATTTTCTCTGACACATTAAACTGAGACACTGTCACAAATTCAATAATTCTAAATATTTGTTCATCTTGTTTATATGAATTTAAAGGTAAAACAACCTATCTGTTTATTTTATATATATATATATATATATATATATATATATATATATATATATATATATATATATATCAGATGCATTGACTGATATATAATAATAATAATAATAATAATAATAATAATAATAATAAATTAATAAATAATGTCAAATACAATATTTTGTACTTGTTTCTTTTGGGACGTTTTTTTTTTTTTTTTTTTGGAATCGAGATGTCTAAATACAATTTGTCTATCACCTATGGGACATTTGATCCACATTTAATGAAAGTAGCCCGAGCCCGCGCGTTCTGCCCTTGTCTTCATGGCAATTCACTCTTTTCTGGAAGAGAAGTTCTACAGGTGAGCTCGAGCGGTGGCCTTGTCTAGTCATCCAATTTTGCGGTGAGTATATTACTATATATTCTCCTGACAACTTTTTAATTTAAGAGAAGTGTAAACAAACTTTATGTATATCTTATGTCATGTACAAAATGCTTTATGAATGTCATAATCAGGAAAATGAGCTTGATTACTAAATTGTGGCATGCACATGAGAGAGCCAGTGGTTTTAGCGTGCAGCAGTCGGTTCTGGACGTAAAAGCTAATTTTTTCCTTAGTGAAATTGATTTTTAACAATAAATGAACCTTTAAAGATAGACCTAATGTAAGCACAGAGGTTGAGTTACTTGTATATACTTATGTTGAACCCATGTGTTTGCTTGAATTCAACTTATTTTTTAAAACAAAATGTATAAAAACTACATTACCCATGATGCTGTGCAGAAAATTCCACCAATCAGCGAATGATATCTGGCCAAAAAAATCTTTAGTAAAACTGTAAACTGTAAAACACCGCAATCGTAATCGAGATGACTGTATTACTGATTTATTTGTATTTATAAGCATATTTCTCTTTAAATCTATTTATTTAAATGAATTTTGAAAATGACTCATTTGTATTTCTCCATCATTTTTAATTTGATTGTTATTCTGGATGGTGCAGGATTTATATTTATTCCTCTGCCTGTTGTTAACTACACAGTCCTGTACCTTTGTCTTTTTGTTTTATTTTGATATCCTTATTTGCTTCAAGTCAAAGATTGTAATGTGATTCACCTTGTAGCTTGTTGGTTTGGACTAAAAACCTCTATGGGTGTTATGCAGCAGTAACGGAGGCGGAAGTCGAAGTGCCAGCGAACACAGTTTATTAAACGAAAACAGAAGATCCAACACAAATCCTCACTGTGATAAGGAGAGTGCGAGGGAATGTCCATGGTGCGCTCAGGGAGCGCGGTGCACCAAAGTCCGAGCTAATGAAACACAGTCCGTGTGTAGAATCCAAAGTGGGCTTCGGAGGAAGCGCGACGCTGAGGTGAGAAAGGAGGACGTAGCCATAGAACGAGCGTGCCGGGAAAACAGCAACGGGAGGACGGGGTAATCCGGGGTGCACTTTGGAAGGAAAGCGCAGCCGTGGAGAGAGTGCGGAGTCCAAGAGCAAAGGTGCGTAACAGGAGACGCATACGCGAAAACACATACCACCATGAACCTACAATAACAGACACACGGAGGCAATGACAGCCGCCGAAGGGGGTGTGGCAGGTGGATTCCTGACACTGGGTAAATGAATTGTGAACATGCTTAATAATTAATAACAAAATTATTAAAATGTTGTCTAATAATTTTTGGAAGCGTTCGATTTTAAATATGGATGTGTGACTGTTTCACTAAATATTACAAAAACATTTCAGACCAGTTGGGTGTCCTGTACAAATATTTAATTACGCTATCACTACAGCACAATCAATAAAAAATAAAAAAATTAACAAAAATCTATTGAATAAATTTTGTATTCATTTATTTGTTTCAAGGAGAATATCATTTGACCTGATGAAAAATGTGAGAAGGGTTGTGCCTTTGATGGTATACTACTTTTTGTGCCAGAGGAAGCATTAGAAAAAGAAGAAGGTGAAAAGGCACTCAGCAGACGCTGACGACACTTATTTTTTTGATCTGGTAAATATATAATGTGTCATTTTCGCTAGACACATACAGTGGGACAAATAAGTATTTAATACACTGCCGATTTTTTAAGTTTTCCCACTTACGTAAAACAGAGAGATCTATAATTTCCGTTGTAGGTAAACATCAACTTTGAGAGACAGAATCTAAAAAATCCAGAAAATCACATTGTATGATTTTTAAATAATTAATTTCCATTTTATTGCATGAAATAGATAGTTGATTACCTACCAACAGGCAAGAATTATTTAGGAAACCCTCCTATCCTAACAGTTTTTGGCACAATTATTAGAAAATGAAATAAATTCAAGATGACTGTCAATCTCCCTTGGAATGGGGCTCCATGCAAGATGTTGATCCATAGAGTATCAATGATCCTGAGAAAGGTGAGGGATCAGCCTAGAACTACATGGAAGGACCTGGTCAGTTACCTGAAGAGAACGGTGACCACAGTGTCAACGGTTACCATTAGTAACACACTACACAGTCATGAATTAAAATCTTGCAACTCAAGCTAGCACATGTCCAGGCCCATATGAAGTTTGCCAAAGACCATCTGGATGATCCAGACGAGGCATGGGAAAAGGTCATGTGGTCAGATGAGACTAAAACAGAACTTTTTGGTATAAACTCCACTCGCTGTGTTTGGAGAAAGAAGAAGGATGAGTACAATCCCAAGAACACCATCCCAACCATGAAGCATGGGGTGGAGACATCATGCTTTGGGGTGCTTTTCTGCAAAGCGGACAGGATGAATGCACCGTATTGAGAGGAGGATGGATGGTGCCATGTATCGCAAGATTTTGGGCAACAACCTCTTTCCATCAGTAAGAGCATTGAAGATGGGTCGTGGCTGGGTCTTCCAGCATGACAATTACCCCAAACACACAGCCAGGGCATCCAAGGATTGGCTCCATAAGAAGCAGAAGGAAGAAGATCTGTAGGTAGCAGTGGGCCAAAAGTGGTCAAGAACTACAGGAAATGATTGACCTCTGTAATTGTAAACAAAGGTTTCTGTACCAAATATTAAGTTCTATTTTCAATTGTATCAAATACTTATTTTAAAAATGGAAAATAATTATTTAAAAATTATACAATTTGATTTTCGGGATTTATTTATTTTTAGATTCTGTCTCTCACAGTTGAGAGCAGTGGAAAATCGGCAGTGTATCAAATACTTATTTGCCCCACTGTATTTCAGATCATTACCATGTCTGTTTTAAAATCTGCCTCAGTCAATGCATTAGTACCATGCCACGTTACCGTGTTAAGCATACATACATGTCATTATAGCAGCGAGATTTATCAATAATCTTCTGGAGGTGTCGGCATTAATCAGGTCTCCGTCTGACCCCACATAGCTTGACTAAGCCACTGAATGTCTAGAATCAATGTTCCGTTACACTCTAGATGATGTAGCTCCCCTTAAAACCAAAATGATCAGGGAGAAAAAATTTGCACCTTAGTATAATAATCATAAGTGCACCTTAAAACAGACCACTCGGAAATTAAAACGTAAATGGCGTTAAACCAAATTGACTATATTTCTAAAAGCATGGAAGGGGAGTTATAGAAAAGCTCTTAGTGCTGCTAGATCAGCATATTTCTCTACTCTCATAGAAAATAACAAGCATAATTCTAGATTTTTATTCAGCATGGCACCAAAATTAACAGGAAATAAAAGCACTGCACTAACATGCACGTCATCAATAGGTAGTAATGATTTCATGAACTTTTTTAAATAAAGTTGAACACAGCAGGCAAAAAATCCAGACAATTAATATAAATACAAACTATTTTATAAATAACCCTGTAGACAGCAGTGTAATTATAACAGACAGTCAATTACAATGTTCTACCCATATTCAAGAGAATTACTTACTGTAATTAAATTTATTTCCTCATCAAAATCATCAACTTGCATTCTCGATCCCTGTTGATAAACTCTTCCATTAGCACTGGTTATGTACCTAAATCCTCCAAACTGGCAGTTATTAACCCCCTAATTAAGAAACCTGACCTTGACCTTTGTCAGCTGTCCAGCAATAGGCCAGTATCAAACCGCCCCTTTATCTCCAAGATTTTAGAAAAGGTTGAAGCACAGCAGTTATGCTCACATCTACTTAGGAATTACATTTTTTAAATGTATCAGTGAGGATTTAGGCCCCATCATAGCACAGAGGCGGCGCTAGTTAAGGTGGTAAATGAGCTGTTATTGGTCTGAGAATAGGGTTTTTTCTATTTACTTGTTTTGCTCGACCTTAGAGCAGCTTTTGACACCATTGATCATACTATCCTGCTTGCTAGACTTGAGAACACTGATGGAATAAAGGGAACAGCACTCTCCTGGCTTATGTCTTATTTGACTGATCGCTATCAGTTTGTTGATGTAAATGTTAAGTACTTCACACTCTCTAAGGTAAAGTTTGGTGTTCTGCAAGGATCTGTCTTAGGCCCACTGCTTTTCTCTTTATATATGCTGCCTCTGGGTTAAATTATACTTAAATATGGTATTCGCTTCCATTGCTATACTGATGATACAGAGCTGTATATTTCAGCAATGCCAGATGAGAGAGAAAAAATGTTGATGAGTGTATAAAGCACATTAGACTGTGGATGCTTCATAACTTCCTTCTGCTCAACTCAGATAAGACAGAAGTACTAGGACTACATGCAGCTAGAAGTAAACTTTCTGATACCCATAGCATCTTTGGATGGTGTTTATATCTCAGTGTGTACAGCAGTCAAAAACCTTAGTGTGACTATTGACCATAGTCTTTCCTTTGAGGCTCACATAAATAATATTACCAGGATCGCCTTCTTTCACCTTAGAAATATTGCTAAAATTTTAAATATGATGTTACAGGATGCAGAAAAACTAGTTACATCTAGATTAGACTACTGTAATGCTTTACTGTCTGGGTGTTCGAGTAAGTGCATAAATAAGCTTCAGTTAGTTCAGAATGCAGAAGCAAGGGTCCTTACTAGATATAAAAAAATATAATGACACATGACTGTTTTAATGAGTCTACACTGGCTTCCAATTCAATCTTGCATTGATTCTAAAATACTAATACTGACATATAAAGCACTTAACGTTCCCGCACCGCAGTATCTGAGTGAACTTCTGTACCAATATAATCCTCCACGCCTACTTAGATCAAAAGGTGCAGGCTATTTGTTGGTACTTCAAATAATAAAGACTACAGCGGGGGGCAGATTTCTCCTATAAAGCCCCACAGTTATGAAACAGACTTTAAATCAGTGTTCAAGTCTTTTATTAGTAGATTTTTCTTAGGTAAAAGAGCAGATCTGGAAGGATCATGGATATAGAGTGTTCAGTAAACTGGGATATTTGTATGCTGTTGTCCCCTCAATTTTACACATTCACTCAGGTTTGTTGATGGTTGTGTGGAGGGTCGTCTCATATCCCAGAGATACCTCATGTCTGTGTTACCTTTAATTATGCTGAAATAGCGAGTCTTGCAGGAGTCCCCAACTGCACAGTGTTCATACAAAAATAAGGACACAACAATCTATATCCTTCTCTTCCTGTCACCTCTCTTTACACTCTCTCTCTCTCTCTCTCTCTCTCTTTTGCTCTCTTTCTCAGTTGTTAAACATGCTCCTGAGGTTCCAGTGACCACTGTTTCTGACCCTCTTTCCTCCGCAGATCTTTCCTGGATAATCATTCATTATCCAGGCCTTCCTCTGGATAGTGTCCTCTTTGTTTGGAGGCCACTCTGTGCAGCTGGGGACGGTTTCTCATCAATGCCTTGGGTGGTTCTATGAAATTCCGGAGTAAGAATGGGAGCTTCTGATCACCATCCCTGTACCCCCAGCATCGTTTATCTGCAATAACTAAACATTCGGTGCAACCCAGATAAGAAAGGGTTTCCTTTTGGGTCTGGTTCCTTTCAAGGTTTCTTCCCACCTTCGCCACCGGCTTGCTCATCAGGGACAAACTCACACTTATAAAGAACATCATATTCATTTTTATCACAATATTATCTGTGTAAAGCTATAAAAATGAGGGCATTAGCAGTAGGGGTTTTTGAAGCAGAGGCCTGAGCAACAGGGGCTTGGTTGCGCTGAAGGGCCAATTCACGAATTGCATTTGCAAGTTCCGGTATCTGTACAATCTGGCCAGATTGTACTGTCAGTACAAAAGTATTTAATGAAAAACAAATTTTAGACATAACACAATGTCCTTGCAGAAAAAAAAGAACACCAAAAACTAAGTGTCCAAAAACTTATGGCCACACAGCGCCGAGCGGGATAAAGCCAAGTGAAAGAAACTCTGTGTCTTGAGAAATAGGAAAAATCAAAACAAACTGCGCCCGGTGGCGAGGCGCGAGTCAGAGAAAACCCGAAGGTCCAAAACCAAAACCAAGAGATCCATAATGCAAAACAAGGGGCAGGAAGATCTCAAACGAATAGGAAGCCAACGAGACAATCTGGCAGAGAATGCGAGGAATTCCAGTCCATTTATGCAGCGGGAAGATGGGGGCCGGGAAGTTTGCAAATTTGCACTACTAAGTGGGAGCTGCAGAAGTGGCAGAAGTCGCTGCAAATACTTTCCGAAATTCACTGTGTTCACTGTGAGGAAAGTTTTTAAGCTTTCCCCACAAATTTGCACTATGATAAGAACTAAACAACTGCAACTGCAGAGGCATGTGGGTTTTCTCTCCTAAAAAATGTACCTATAAGTGGAAAGTTACATTTCTATATACTGAAATGGATTCATTAATTGCATAATCAAGGGATAGGAATTAATTTAAAGAACACTAAGTAACAACCTCCTCCGTGATTTTCATTCCCCACAGAGACAGCTGTGCAGAAGCTTAGACAGAGAAGAAAAAGACAATGCGGCTCATCCAATTACCCTTGGAGTATGCTGCTTATTTCCTTTTAAATCTTGTTTGCTTTGATAAGGTGTTCTCCTAGAGGGGTTAAGATGAGCCGTGCTGTCTAGGGATATGATTAATTCACAAAAATTAAATTACAATGCATTGCATTTGCATTACAAATTACAGGAAAGAAATTGAGATTTTTTAAGACTTTTGATTATTGCTGCTTAACCTTTATTGTCTGATCTAATGTATTTAAAAGTCGGAACTTTCTAAAGCTCAAAAAAATCAGTTGCTTATGATTAAGCCCATACCCTAATATAACATAACACAGTATTCTGGTATAAACCATACATACAGCCTTCACAGCCACATAGTCCCACTGCTTATCTCAAGAAGAGGAATCATCTGGCCTGTCAATGTCAATGTCAAAGGATTTATTATTACTGATTATGATTGTGAAATCATTATATCATCAGGCATTGGGGTATGCATTGTGTGGACAGAAGTTCTTGTTAATTAATCATTGAAATGTTGTTGGGGATTTGGAACAAACAAAATCAATGAGTGGGCCAGTTTTTGGAGCACTATAAAGGCACTGGAGAAAAAAGCTAAAGTGAGAGATAACTACTTGGGACTCCTGTGTTGGAGACCAAATGATCCTCTGCCAACTGGACAACTTCGTCCAGGGATGCGGACTGGTAGCACTGGTCCCACTCAACTGCTGTGGTTTAAAGTTTCATAACAAGTTGCTTCAGTACCACTAACACCATGTTCTGCTTTCCCGCATTCAGCCATCAGCAACAAGAGACCTTCAGTGTGAATAGGTGAAGAGACTACCAAGTTTGGTGTAAGTGTACAAACAGAAGCATAGGCAGTCCTTTTAGGGGTCCAGTAGGTTCTTTAAAAGCTCCACTGAACAACATGCTGGAGTGGTAGCGATGGGTTACTGATTGGAAGGTTAGGGGTTCAAGCCCCAGTATTGCCAAGCTGCCACTCTTGTGCCCTTGAGCAAGGCCCTTAACCCTCTGTGCTCCAGGGGCGCTGTATCATGGCTGACCCCAACTTCTGAGCAAGCTGGTATATGCAAAGAACTAATTTCACTGTGCTTTAATGTATATGTGATAAATAAATTCTATTCTAAAGCATTTTTGCTCCAATCAAACAATAGTGTTGTAATTTAGATGGTTAGTCTTTTGTTTATGTCACAGTACTTGGTTGGTGTATTGTTCATATATGTTTTGGAATAACAAACATTTTAAAACTTTTTTTTCACATAAAAAGAAAAAACGCCATCTTGGTGGTATAAAAAACAAATATGGCTGGTAGAATATAGTGTTACAAAACAAATGAGACCACACACAAAAAATAATAATAAAAGTAAAAGAGGCGGAATCTCTGGCTTGAGTCTACATTCTACAGTCCCCCACAGTTCGGTGACTGTAGTTGGTTGCTTGGCCACAACTTTGTCACCAAGGATTGTCCAGAGGTTCTCTATTGGGTTGAGATCAGGCCATGTCATTATTTCAGTGTTTTCAGTTTCAAGGAACTGCTTTACCCGTTTTGCTTCATGACATGGAGTGTTGTCCTGCATGAACACTGCGGGCGGATTGGGTGATGAACGCAGGGAAGGAACCATATGTTGTTGAAGAAGGTTCTGATAAACATTTGCATTCACTCTGCCATGTAGCTGTATAAAAGGCCCAACTCCTGCTGCAGAAAACATGCCCCAAACCATGACACTTCCTCCTCCACTTTTCACTGACTTCTTTACACACTTTGGATTCAGTCTTTCTCCAGTTTGTCGCCGAACATAATGTTTCCCATCGGACCCAAATAAATTAAATTTGCTTTCATCACTGAAGTGAACTTTGGACCAGTTCTCCTCTGTCCACACAACATGCTCCTCAGCAAAACTTAGTCTAGCCTTTTGATTCTTTCTGCTAATGAGAGGTTTGGTCACTGCAGAGTGGGCTTTCAGTCCAAATGCTTTTAAACGTCGAGACACTGTATGACGAGACAGATCCTTACCCTGTTCATCGCTGAACTGGTGAGCAATTCCAGCTGCAGTGTGGAAACGATTGCACATTGAGATCCTCCGCAGTATCCTGTCCTCTCTTGTATTTGTCTTCCGTGGACGACCAGCCTTCTTGGCGGACTTAAATGAGTTTGTGATGTTGTAAAGAGTCAATATTCTTGAAATCACAGATTTGGAACGACCAACTTGTCTTGCTATGACTGATAGAGTCATCCCTTTGGCCTTCATCTGGACAACCTGCTGCCGGAGGCTTTAAGTCACTTTAGAACGGCCCACCATCTTGCAGAGTCAGTGAAACTGGAAGTTAGGCTGCCAGTTAAATAGGGGTTGACAGATAATCAAGGAAATTAGCACCAGGTGCCAGATTAACACCAATAACTGGGAGGTATCTGAAAGTTTTCTCAAATTTTTATCAGTGTGTTTTCTGGAAAATAATGCTTTTTTTTGGAAATGCCTTAGTTAATTTGTGAAAAAGGTGTTCTGGTAGCATGGTATAGACAGGACAAAAACTCCTTCAACTGTTGAGCAGTGAAGAGGCCATTATTTCAGAATTATTCAATTGTTTATAAATTGTTCTCTGATTTTGATCTCCAGTGTATATATTACATACACATTATTATATATGTATATATCACATTACATTAGTGCTGAACTTCTCCTTTAGGACGGAGTCAGACTGAAGATCGATCAGCTCCAATTGCACTTCTTGTGGCGCGGTTTCAGGGTCTTATGACGGGGGACAGCGGGACAGGGGACACTACACCAGCTGAAAAGTGCAAAGTTACGGCTGATATTGTACTCTTTGAAAACCGCAACAGGTTCTTGGCATATTAGGCATACAGCCATTGATTGGACTTCAGTGAAAAAATATTTTTTGTCCACTCCGTATTAAACACTCGGCGCTCACTCATTTTTGCAGAAGAGCTCATAAGAGAATAAGAGAGTACCGTATTTTCCGGACTATAAGCCGCTACTCTTTTCCCACCCTTTGAACCTCGCTGCTTAAACAATAAAGCGTCTAATTTATAGATTTTTCCTGGGTTTTTCCCGGTTTCACAAGCTTCAAGCCGCCAAAAAACCTGAGCCCCATAACATTAGACCAATGAAATTGCGGAACGGGTTTAGGTGAACCAATGAAACTCTTTATATTAAATCAGATGCGCTCCCACTGAATCAGGCCGCACCACATCATAAATATGGATGAGGTTCCTCTGACGTTTGACCTGCCTCTCACTCAGACTGTCAACAGGAAATGCGAATCATTCATCACGCTAAAAACAACTGGGCATGAAAAAAACGAACTTTACCTGTGTTCTGAGCTGCACTTCATCGGGAGAAAAACTTTACCGATGGTGATGAGCCGTGTGATGAGCCGTGTAACAGACAACAGACACTGTCTTTCGTTTAAAGCCTGTGTAAAGTTCATTAGTTTCAGTGTAGACACCTGCGGCTTATAGACAGGTGCGGCGTATTTATGTTCAAAATAAAAATCTTTGTCAAATTCAGTGGGTGCGGCTTATATTTGGGTGCGCTTAATAGTCCGGAAATTACAGTAATACACGCGAACAAGGTCAATGTATCTGAAGTGTGACATCTTTTGGGGAAATGTGGGCATTACAGGGGAAAGGTAAATTGAACAAGGTTTACCCGTACCTATTTTAATAGAATTTGGTCACGTTCGGCGGGCCGGATTAATAAGCCCAATGGGCCGTGTGTGGCCCGCGTTCCGTAGTTTGCCCATGTCTGCTCTAAATGATGTAGCTCCACTTAAGACCAAAATGATCAGGGAGAAAATATTAGCACAGTGGTATAATGATCATACGTGCACCTTACAACAGACCACTCGGAAATTAGAACTTAAATGGCATCAAACTAAATTAACAGTATGTTCAAACTTTTTTAATAATAAAGTTGAAAACATCAGGCAAAAAATCCAGATGATTAATATAAATCCAAACTATTTATAAATAAACCTGTTGACAGCAGTGTAATTATAACAGACAATCAAATATAAAGTTTTACTCCTATTCAAGAGAATGACTTAATTTCATGTATTTCCACACCAAAATCATCAACCTGCATTCTCAATCGCTTGCCTACAAGTTTCTTCAAACAGATAATTCCAGAGGTAATTTAACCTGTTTGAAAAACAGGGTTAAATTAGCACTGGTTATGTAGCTAAATCCTTCAAACTGGCAGTTATCAACCCCCTAATTCAAAAACTAACCTTGACTCATGTCAGCTGTCCATCTACAGGCCAATATCAAACCGCCCCTTTATCTCCAAGATTTTAGAAAAGGTTGAAGCACAGCAGTTATTCTCACATCTACTTAGGAATAACATTTTTTAAATGTATCAGTCAGGATTTCTGCCTCATCATAGCACAGAGACGGCACTAGTTAGGGTTTTAAATGACCTGTTATTGGCCTCTGATCAGGGTTTTTGTCTCTTTACTTGTTTTGCAAACTTAAGAACGTTGTTGGGATAAAGGAAACAGCCTTCTCCTGGCTTAGGTCTTATTTGACTGATTGATATCAGTTTGTTGATGTAAATGGTGAGTTCTCCACACTCTCTGAAGTAAAGCTTGGTGTTCTGCAAGGATCTGTATTAGGCCCACTGCTTTTCTCTATATATATGCTGCCTCTGCGTGCAATTATACATAAACATGGTATTTGCTTCAATTGCTATGCTGATGATACACAACTGTATATTTCAGCAAAGCCAGATGAAAGAGATCAGCTGAAAAATGTTGATTATGTAAAGGACATTACACAGTGGATGCTTGATAACTCAACTACTATAAGATGGAAGTACTTTTAGCTACATGTGGACCTAGTAAAAGTGAATTGTCTGATTACGTAGCATCTCTGGATGGTGTTTCTATCTCAGCATGTGCAGCAGTCAAAGACCTTGGTGTGATTATTGACCCTAGTCTTTCCTTTGAGGTTCAGGTGAATAATATTACCAGGATCGCCTTCCTTCACCTTAGATATATTGCTAAAATTTGAAATATGATGTCGTTACAGGATGCAGAGAAACAAGTTCATGCTTTTGTTACATCAAGATTAGACTACTGTAATGCTTTACTTTCTGGGTGTTCGAGTAAGTGCATAAATAAGCTTTAGTTAGAATAGAATGCAGCAGCAAGGGTCCTTACTAGATCTAGAAAATCTGATCACATCAGCCCTGTTTTAATCAGTCTACACTGGCTTCCAATTAAATCTAATTCTAAAATACTACTACTGACGTATAAAGCACTTAACGGTCTCGCACCACAGTATCTGAGTGAACTTCTGTACCAATATGATCCTCCATGCCTTTTTAAATCAAAAGGTGCAGGCTATTTGTTGATACCTCAAATAATGAAGACTACAGCAGGAGGCAGATCTTTCTCTCATAAAGCCCCACAGTTATGGAACAGCCTTCCAATCAGTGTTTGGGACTCAGACACAGTCTCAGTGTCAAGTCAAGGCTGAAAACATATTTATTTAGTCAAGTCTTTTATCAGCAGATTTTTCTTAGGTAAAGGAGCAGATCTGTAGGGATCATGGATATAGAGTGTTTGGTGAACTGGGATATTTGTATGCTGTTGTCCCCTCACTCTCACATGTTCACTCAGGTTATGCTGCCATAGTGAGTCTTGCCGGAGTTCCCAACTACACAGTTTATCTGCAATAAACGGACATTCGTTGCAACTCAGTTGAGGATGGTTTCCCTCTTGAGTCTGGTTCCTCTTAAGGTTTCTTCCTTATGCCATCTCGGGGAGATTTTCCTTGCCACAGTCGCCACCGGCTTGCTCATCTTACGCTTATAAAAAACATCTTATTAATTTTTATCATCACATTATCTGTGTAAAGCTGCTTTGAGACAATGTTTATTGTTAAAAGTGCTATACAGGTAAAAATAAATGGAATTGAATGTCCACAGGACAAGTCCCTGGAGGAAGTCAGAACAATTATTCATCTTCTACGGCCCTCCTAAGAGAGGCCTCCTAGCTCATACGCAGACCCTCAGCAGATGAATTATCGATGCTATTCGTTCCTGCGATTTCTCTGGTCTACCTGCACCATTGGGGGTCAGAGCACACTTGGAGTGTGGCAGCCTTTAAGGTTTGGTCCTCTGGAGTGTCTCTACAAGAACTTTTAACCTTTGTTAGGTTTTATAACCTCAACCTCTGTACCACTCCTGGCACCTCTGTCCTTTAGCCTAGCTGTGCTCTCTTACACTTGTCAGGGACTTGTCAGTGTGGTGGAATTGGACTCTCGTTCCCAAAGCATTGCGACACAGCTCAAGTTTCTGAAAGGGAACATCTCTAGGTTACATATGTAACCCTATTTCCCTGACGGAAGAAGATGCTGCATCTCTATGCCACACTGCCTCACTCCATGTGCGTTTTATACTTCCTGGTCATGACATCACCCCGCTGGTGACAGCCTGCCTCCAATTTTGACTGATTGAACACATTATTTCAGAGCATGGACAAAGCATTGTGATGCAGTCTTGTTACATATGTAACCTAGAGACATTGTGTTATGTTCCCACCTAGGCTAGACCTAGGGGCATGTAGGAACAAAAACAATTTAGTCTTGCAGGTTGATTGGATCAAAAAATAGTAGGACATGGGGTTACAGTGGTTATTGCTGTTAAAGGTCATGTTTAAAGGTGGCAAAACACACACCGTTCAAGGGTGACAAAAAACTAGACTCACACAGGCAAGAAAACATTGACAGTGCCAAAAGAATTAACATAGGAAAAAAATCACTACTTTAGGCTGTATTTTAAAAGCTAACCTAACTAACGAACAGCAACGAACCAACTGACTACACTAGGCTGCTTTTAAATCTTAGGCTCCGTTTCCTCCTGTGAGGATATTGCTCCTCATTTGTCCCCTTTTTCCAGGCCTCCACTTATAATTAACAAATGACGCCACCGATATGACAGAACAAACACAAGGGGTGGGGGAAAATAGAAAAAGAAAACAGCACAGACATGTAACATGCTAAAAGACCTGAGTACAGGCAGGGAAATTAGAGAGGAGGCATTGTCAAAGCTATGCCGGGTCATGTATCTGTCTCTCCATGCAACCAAGCAATCGATTAGGCCATCAACTATGGCTGCTATGGTTGCCGTGGAGAGACATCTGTGGCTCCACCTCAAGGGCATCAGGGATAGGGACAAGGTGTTAGGTCTGGAAGACTATGAGGCACACCAAGACATTGTACCTGTTAGCCCTAACGCTTTTGGGCTCACAGTTGAAAATGGCCTGCTTAAGTTTAAACGTTAACAGTACCCGACAACAACTCAATTCATTTTTATTTGTATAGCACTTTTAACAATGAACATTTTCTCAAAGCAGCTTTACACAGATAATGTGGTGATTAAAAAAAAAAGACAACAGTCTGCTACATACACAATTTAGGTATCCCTTGAAACAAGACCCTTTACTATACACCATCCATTGTTGAAAATCTTTCAAAAGATAAACATTTATAGGTGCAGACATTCATTGAAAAAAAATTACACCACACTAAATGCTTTTTATTTCCTATACAAACTCCTGAAAACAGTCCTGTAGCAATCCAGAAAACTAATATCTTGAAAGCTAATTTTTGAAAAGACTTCAAATTTGTTCTGGCTTTATAGTCTATTTTTTTCTCCTAACTTACAAAATTTGTGATCCAATTGGAGAGACTGGATTACTTTTTTGTTTGAAGACTGCGATCCCCCTGGTGCCTAGTGTTGTGTGTATTGTCTGAGTGTTAAGTGTTGTGTGTGTTTTCTTTGTTCTGTGTTAAGAAGATGGGTCATGACATTTCTCGCCCATTGCCGGAAGAAAATCCCAAAGATTGGATGTATAGAAATTGTACCGGTTCCTAATCCTTATTTAGATCATTTGGCACATCTAGATATTAGATGCTGCTAGAGGTTTCTTCTATGCTCCAGGTTTTGTTAACCCGTTATGATCTTCACTGCAACAGGAAGTGGTGCATTCCAGCCTCAGCACAAAACTCAAGAAGGAGGTCCTAGGAAAAAGGGGAGTTCATCTATTAGGGAATACATAGAGTTTAACTTTTATGTCCTGTGACTCACCTTTTGCCTGTTGTGACACCGACCGGTACAAATTTTTATCATAGCTTTACAATAATTCCAAACTCGCCTTTAAACCATTGAGGAAGATATATGATAAAATGGGAATGGAAATTCTGTTTTTTTTAAACCAATGTTTCACTGTCTTTTCCTTCTGTCCTCATGCTCTCAACTGAGCCACAGTCACATCCGGAAGATTTCTTCCAGGGTAGTACAGAGGTCCTGCCTGATGAACCAAATTTAGGTGAAGTTAACCCTAAATTATTGGCCTCTCACAAAGACGAGACAGGTTTAATTCAGGTAAAACCGTATCATGCACTCATGAAAACACACCATCCAGTTTTTATTAAACAAAGGCCAACCTATGATATCGCAAGACCGGGTACAGCTTGTGACTAATCTTTAGACAACATAGCACAAGGGTTGCACTCGTGCTTGCGCGCAGTGGCTGCTGCGGCTCTGATGGTGCGGGATGCTGAGAAAACGGTGCTGTCACATCCTTTGATACTGTACACCTCACATCAGGTAACAGCTATTTTACACAACCTCAACACACAACATATGACAGCACAAGGTAGATCTGGTTATGAAACCACACTCTTGGCAACGGAAAACTTAACTATTAAGCCTTCTTCTCAACCGCATTCAGCTGTAGTAGCTCTGCGTGATCTGCTAGACGATATTGATTTTGATAGTGATATTGGTTTTGATGACGCACATGATTGCCTTAAACACATTGAACAAGAGACCTCTTGTAGGCCCGATCTTTTAGATACGGCCCTGGAAGAGGGGGATTGCCTATATGTAGATGGCTCATGTTCAAAACGTTTTAATGATGTGTATTTATGTGGATATGCGGTTGTAAGATTACCTGATGTAATAATTGAAGCTAAATCATTAACATACACATCAGCTCAAGCTGCAGAGTTAGTGGCACTTACAAGAGCATTTCAGTTGTCTAAAGGTAAAGTAGTGACTATATATAGGGGCAGTGGTAGTCCAGTGGTTAAGGCTCTGGGTTACTGATCACAAGGTCAGCGGTTCGAACCCCAGCACAGCCAAGCTACCACTGTTGAGCCCTTGAGCAAGGCACTTAACCCTATCAGCTCCAGGGGCGCCTGCATCATGGCTGACCCTGCGCTCTGACCCCAGCTTCCAGATGAGTTGGGGTATGCGAAAAAACTAGAAATTTCCCCACTGTGGGACGAATAAAGGTTAAATTATTATTATTATTATTATTATACACTAATCCTAAGTATGCTTATGGTGTTGTGCATGATTTTGTCGAAACATGGAAGCAAAGAATTTTAAAACAGCTAATGGAAAGCCCATAGCACATTTTAATCTCATAGGCGACCTTTTAAAAGCTGTTCAACTGCCTGCCAAAGTGGCCATAGTTAGGGTTAAAGGACATGCCATAGGTGATTCAGAGGAAATTCAGGGAAACACATTAGCGGATAAAGTAGCTAAAAACATCCAGTAGATTTGGATACAGTACATACAAATTCTGAGATCTCGATGATGTCACATATCTCCAATATACCAGACATTGACCTAAAAATACAGTAAGCTGGACGAGCACTTTCTGACGCAAAGTCGCAACCTCTATTTCGGGATCTCCCGTTCTTTCCAGACCTGTACACTGAGGAGTCATGCTCATAAGCAAAGCCCCTTCAGCCCCTTTCAACGCGCCATGGGGCGGAAAATACACGGGTATGCTGCAGGTTGAAGAGACGCTTGCGAGCTATTTCTTTCCTGTGATCGCTTCCTCCCTCAAGACCCCGACATAAGAGTGGGAGGTGCCCCAGGCAGCCACTTTGATGAGCTCCGCCGTATGGCGGATCTAGCGGATCAGAGCCACTAAAGAGATTGCTAGGGCCATTGGCCGGTCTATGGCTGCCCTGGAGTCTACAGAAAGGCACCTGTGGCTCACTCTGTCAGAGATGTCTGATTGAGACAGGGCCGTACTGCTGGATGTTCAGCTAACCACTTTTGGCCTCTTTGGCGACTCCCTAAGCTAATAGCAGTGGTTGAACGGTTTCAGGAGAACAGGAAACAGGTGGCAGCGTTCCATTGATACCTACCACACCGCTCACATGGGGCTGCTCGGCCGGCGCAGCCACAAACGAAACCCTCCACCTCCCACCCGGAGGTGCAGAAATGCAACGTCATGACTCATTTTCCCCCTGTGGGGATTCTGCGTGGAGCTCGGCATCAAAGCCTCGTGAGGTGACAGATCTGAGGACTGTAATCTTCAACAGGAAGGCTTTGACGAAAAAGTCCTGACATGGGACTTACTGGGGATCCGGCTGTGAAAGGGGTGTGCCACACAGCTCCATCCGGTGCCTGCTCTGCCCCCTCAGGGACCAGGTACGTTAACCCTGCCACACTCAGTGCTTCAGGTCACGGCCAGCTCCAGCAAGCTCTCTCCTTGGTCTCCACCCGGCATTGTTGTGGTCCAGGAGATCTCACCACCCCTAGAGCCATCTCACGGCACTGCCCTGGTTCTAGGCACACCAGAGGACAATCTCAAAAGACTGATATTCATAAAGTATAAAATACTTCCATACAAATTGCTTTATTGGGTCATAATTTCTGGATTTCATGCATTTCTTTGCGCAAATAATTCAGAAATACAATTTGCCCAATTGATGGGTAAATTTTTTAAGAATGCTCTCTTAGCAGAGTTGTGAACAGTGACAGGTGTCATCAAGTCTTACACCACCATGTACCCCCATGGAAAATAGAGGAACAAAGTATAATAAAGTTTAAATAATTCAGCCATTTCCTGGCTTGTAGGCTATATGGTATTTTTATATTCTGAACATCATGGCTTTTTATTTTTGGGGACATATTTGGGAATATTGTTGTAACCCAGTTAAAAACATGGAGTAATAAGTGATGCTTGTAGTATCATTTAATAAGAGTATATAAATAGTGTGATTTAAAAAGGGTTTAAATTAATTTAATAAGTTATGTTTAAAAATGTTAAAAGCAGTTTAAAAATGATTGTATGTTTATTGTTTTAAGTAAAAGATAAAGTATTTCTGAAAACTGTCTAAACCAGCATTGATGGAGTTAATAACGATCGGCAGTAGAGTCAGGTGTTGGGGTTTGCAGCAGGTGGAGGTGCAGCATGGAGGGAAAAAGAGAGAGAGGAGGAGAGTGGAGCAGCCTAGTGAGGTGACACAGAGATTTTCTGAGTTAAAATGTAGAATGATTAGTGCACAAATCAAGATGTAACTTGTTTCTGATGATTGTTTGCACGACAACCAGATGAGAAGAGTGACAAGGTGCATATTGAGAAACGGGAGGAATTTCTACACGAAGTTCAAGACTGTTTACTTTTGTGCTATTGCTAATGCTAATGCTAACGCTGAGTTGCTTTTGAAGTATATGCTGGAGTCAGTTCATTACAAGTGAATGACATTTTCTAGTTAAAGTTTGACTCTCAGTTGAACAGTTTGAGGAGTTTATCTACTGTTTTCGATCTGAAGACAGAGAGAGGACTCATACAGCGCTTAAAGCAACCCGGATTTCACTCGTGAGTTTTACTAAAAAACGTGGTGTTAAAAAGGAGACCGAGTTCGTGTTGTTATGCTGATCGGATGATGAGACTGCGCCCGTGACTGTTGGTGAAAGGCTGGGACAGAAACATTATCTCAAGGTATCTTTCATTTTGTTTGCTCGCTGACAAATGAAGCGGCCATTAAGTTTTGGGCCACTACGAACACGAGCAACGCATCAGGCCTGCTACGGTATTTTAGTTTTATAACAAATTTGGTTGCCGGCTTTAGATTGCATTAAGGTGTGTTGTGGGCCCACAAAAAAGTCTGGTTTAAGTGATTTTTAAGTGATAAAGGGGGTATATTGAGGTTTTCTGAATTAATCCATTTGAGGGTTAATAGAGTGTAAATTGTTTTCTGTGCATTTATACATGATACAGTATTGACAGTGTTTACATTTGTTGTGTTAAAAAGAGAGTTCATAGTTTAAATTGAAATCTGTGCATTTATATGGTACAGTATTGACATTGTTTACATTGTTGTGTTAAGAAGAGAGAGAATTCAATTACAGTATTTTCATTTGAAAAAAAGAGGAACATTTTATGTTGAAGGTTTAAAAAGAACAATTATATTTTTATTTAATTTGTTTATTTCCTTTGAGATAATAACTTATTTTTTGAGTAAATAACTAAGAGATATTTTCTAAAACTTTGTGTTGTGTTATTTTATTATTTACCTGGAAAGAGGTTATTATTTTATTTGGGGAGAGACCTACCTAGACACACGGTTAAAATCTTTATTAATACTATAACTTAAGAAAGGTGAATTCATAGTTAGGTAAGGAAAACATTTCATGTGTGTATTTTAAAAGAGAAATCCAAGATAACATAAAATTGAGTTAATAAGGGTTAACACATTTAATTAATACATTAACAGAACGCAAAAGCCTTGCCCTAGTTAATATGAATACTGAGGGGAGCGCTACATTGTTTTTCGAATGTTTTTTCAAACTTTGATTTATTTCTGATGATGTCATAGTCTCCACAAGGTGAGACATCCCAATTCTGAGTGTCCTCATGCATGAACTTCAGAGTCATCATTTTAAGGGTTTGTAGAAGTTTTTGAGCCACCTTTCTGAAAATGGCCACTGGGAATGGCCACTGTTAATATTATAAAGGGTTGTTAATTAGTTCCCTTAATGTTGTATAAGCATATAAAAATAAAAAAAAAGCTAAAAAAAAAAGCTTCCATTAGATAAATTCCTCTTTAGTTTCTAGTTTAGATTTATTTGCTTCAGTGCCTCAGAAGGCCAGGACCAGTACCCCAACACAATTGAGATATACGATTTTCTGTTTATTTTGGATACCATCTACTTCTGCATTTTTATGATTTACCTTATGCTCTGAGCTTTAATGCTGTTTTTTTTTTTTTTTGGTGCCATTGGATCAGATCAGGCCGCTGCTGTGGCCACGCCTGTCATTTGAACTCTGCTGCCGACTGTGGCTGAAACTGCCCTGACTCCAGTCATGGTCAGTCCCTGTGAACCTCATCTAATGCTGCTGGTGCAGTTCTCTGGGGAACCAGGGCACTGCCGCTTCTTCCTTACTCAATGCAGCCTGATCTTCAACCCTCTTCCTTTCCCACCAAAGTGTCCAAGGTGGCTTATGTTTTTTTCCCTGTTATCTTGCTGCTGCCCCATCGCCATTGAACACCCCTCTGAGGTACCACCACTCCATAACATTACTCTAAGCCCCATCCAATGGAGATTGGTCGATGACACATATACCCAATAGAAAAGGCATTGTGTCGTTTCAGGGGCTGTATCAGGGGCCTGTATAAAAGGCTCAGCTCATCGTTGATGGGGAGGCCCACATCAAGCCAAATTCTTCCTGTCCTCTCCAACCACTCCTAGACATCTGCATTTTCTCCAGGGGGCAGAAGCACTAACTTGCGGCTTTTGTGGACTCAGGAGCGGACTCCAAATTTCTGGATCAAGACTTGGAGTGGCTATCCTTTTTGGTCATCTCGTCCTCATACCTCAAACATGCTAGGTTTTCCCTGGCTGCAGAAACACAATCCCGGCTCCATTCCCCAAGTTTATCATGACCTAGGACCTATGTTTAGCAATGCCTAATATACCAGTTTCTCTTTCTCCCTCTTGCCCCTCCTCCCTTCTTTTGCTCTCTTGAGGGTAATGAGTGGAGACCATGTGTGGGTGATAATCGTAGGCAGCTTGAACCAGAGATCAGTGGCAGCAAATGGGAGAGTGTTATGTACATTTCTGCTTATGTCAGTTGTGAGGACCAAGAAGCATTGTCATCAGAACAGAGGATTTGAAAGGCTGTTCCCAGATAGCCTTTCAGTTTGCACATTGGTCTTTGGGTGAAAACTGGAGATGCCCAGAAGGCAACAGAATTCTTTCCAAAAGTTAGTGGTGAATTAAGGACCTCCATTCAACACGATATTACTGGGGAGGCCATGGAGCCAAAAGACATGCTGTGGCAAGAGTTGGACTGTTTTCTTGGCCAAGGGAAGTTTTGGAAGAGGTATGAAGTGGGCTATCTTGGAAAACCAGTCTATTACAGAAAGGATGGTGGTATAGCAGGCCGAGGGGGGTTAGTCTTGTAACAAAATCCAGGGCTATGTGGAAACATGGTCAACAGGGAACCAGAAGGGGATGAAGGAGACCCACTGGGGAGACTGGGGAGTTTCTGTGCTGGGGGACAGTGGGACAGGTGGCAACAAACTGCCAAACATCTTCCTTGAAAGTGGGAGACCAAAAATGTTGCTGCAGGAAGAACAAGGTGTAAGGAGTAAGCAGAGAGCAGTGACACCATTGGAGGACCTGGAGACGGAGCTGGTCATAGAGTCGACCCTCTGGGCTGATGTCAGGGTGGACTGCCTGGATGTAAAAAAATGGTAACGGATGGGGAGAGAATGTTGCTTGGGGATTCCCACTCCTACACATCAGGGGAACCCAGCCGGGATGAAGCATCTGGTTTGCAGTTTTTAGAATCCGGGCGGTAAAACAGAAATTTCCAAATAAAATCCCCCATCTGGCCTGTCGGGAATTGAGATGTGTGGCCGCTCGTACATACTCCAGGTTGCTGTGGTCCATCCACACGATGACAGGGTGCTTGGCCCCTTCCAAACAATTCCGCCTCTGTTTGAGCGCCAGCTTAACAGCCAGTAGCTTGCGATCCCCGATGGACTAGTTTTGTTCAGCGTGGGTAAGTAAGTATGAGAAAATGGCACATGGATGGAGGTGGTTGTCTCTAGCTTTTTTTGGAACAGGATGGCCCCCACACTTTTGACAGAGGCATCAACTTCCATGATAAAGTATCATGAGGAGGTGTTCAGAGTAAGGATTGGTGCAGAAGTGAACAAGATCTTAAGTTTCTGAAAAGCCTATACAGCCTCTGGGTACCGGGAGTATGGCTGACGAGTGGAGGTAAGTTGGTGTAGGTGGGCCACAATTGAGCTAAACCTTGGAAGAACTTCCGGTAAATTATAGCAAAGCCGAGGAATTTTTGTAGATTTTTAGGTGTTTCTGCTAGTGGCCATTCTTTGACTGCTAAAATCCCAGCGGGATCCATCTGCATACTCCCGGCAAATAATATGAAGCCCACGAGGGATGTGCTAGACACGTGCAACTCACATTTCTTTACTTCTGGAGGCAAGGGACTCCTGAATGCAATACCTCTGCAACCACGGAAATTTAAACATGGCCGGTGCTTGAGGTGATGGGATGATAAGGAAGGATAGCCATTCCTGATGATGTTCCATGATAGAGACAGGGAGGGGCTCGGATCTGATGTCCAGTTGGCAAGCAAGTTCCTTATCAAGAAATTTAGCATCTGCCCCAGAGTCGGAAAAAGCACTCATGGCTATGGCCTTTGACATCAATACGAACCTTAAACAGTGTTTAGGAGGGGGCTAAGATCTAGAGACCGGTACTCCAGTGGGACCCGAGGCAAACTAGTCCGACATCGTACAAGATTTGATAGGTAAATGCAGGTGCGGGTTGTAAAATACTTGTGTGTGCAGGTTGCGGGAGAATAAAATAATTTGTGGGACACCCCCAAAATAAATTATAAATTACATAAAACAAATTAACTTATGTATCTACTGCACAAAAGCAACAATGGCAATGGTTCATGCATGGTAGACTACTAGAGCACAATGGGGCATTGAGGCAAATGTCTGAAGCGCAAGACAGAAGTGAATTGCTGAGTGTTACAGATATTTCCTCATTAATAAAGAAAGGAACATACAACAACAAAACATTGGCCAGCTTTTTATATCATTTCAGTTGATGTTCAATGTTAAAAGTTAAAATGTTAAAAGTGTCAATGTTCAATGGTAAAAGACCTGGGAGTTATTTTAGACAGCAACTTGTCTTTTAATAATCATATCAACCAAGTTACAAAAGCAGCCTTCTTTCACCTTAGAAATATTTCTAAGTTAAGAAACATGTTATCTATATCTGATGCAGAGAAGCTCGTCCATGCGTTCATGACCTCCAGAATAGACTATTGTAATGCATTACTAGGTGATGTCCTACATCATTAATAAACAAGCTTCAGTTAGTTCAGAATGCGGCAGCAAGAGTTCTTACAAGGTCAAGAAAATATGACCATATAACCCCAATCTTATTATCCCTGCACTGGCTTCCTGTTAAGTTTTGAATAGACTTCAAACTACTGCTTCTTACTTAAAGAGGGCAGTGTAGCATGGTGGCTGAGCTGGAACCTGTTAGCTGTGTCTCCAGGGGGAACAATATAATGGTGCACCTCTGAGAGCACATTGAGTTGGAAATGTTTGGAGAAAGCTTCTCCATGAATAAATAAGGATTCTCACCCATTCAGCTCAAATTTAAGCTTGGTAAATCGCCACTGGTATGAACTTTAATTACTTTAGTTAAAAGTAAAATATCAACTTTGCAATTGTAAAGTTTCAGTAGTGTTTAATTATGTGAGTTTGAGTGTAAAGTTAAATTTGTTTGGATTATGTTGAACTTGGAAAATAATTATTTGATTTTGAACTTTGTTTAAATTCATTGATTGCTAGTATTGTGTATTGTTAATGCATGAAATGTATATACTTGATTTAAATTAGTTTAAACTTTATTCAATTTAGATATTTTGATGTTTGGTTCAGAAATAAAATGGTAATTTGAAGACTGTCTATATTTATATTAATGCATATTTTGTTTGTTTGGTTATATTAATTTTTAAAGGTTATCAACCTATTGATTACTGCTACTCCGTCAAACTATTACAACTACTACAGCTTCTGTACTGCCACTACTACTTCTTCTGTCCAGAATTAAAAGCAGTAAAACTTGATTAGTTGTCCTCTTGCATCCTTCAGGCTTAAGTCATTTTTAAGTTTGGGCAGAGCTGAAAAATAAAAAAAACTTACTACTGGTGGCCAGGGATGATCGGAGACGTAGCTGGATACATCTGAGGCTGCTCTGTCTGTGCCATGTCAAAAACACCACGCCACTTACCAGGGGAAAACTGTTGTTTTTTTTCCCCTAAATAAATGAAATCATTTAAAAACTGCATTTTGTATTTTACTTAGGTTATTTTTGTGTAATATTATACAAATAGCATACAACTGTTTATATAGAGCAGTCACCAACCTTTTTGAAACTGAGAGCTATTTCTTGGGTACAGATTAATGTGAAGGGCTACACACTTCTGAAATAACAAATTTGCTCAATTTACCTTCAATTATGTTACTATTAATAATTAATGATATTCATCTATATCTAGTCGTCTATATTTTAATATTGTCATTTTTACATTCACAACAAAGCAAGTGTGATTTTGTCAGGGAACCACCAGCCACACCTCCCTCCAAGGCTCTAACTCTCACTCAGCCGCTCCCTGCTCTAATCACCTACACCTGTTTCCCATTACCTTTCCCCTTTATAAGGTCCCGATTCCACCTCACTCACTGTTGGATCTAGCAGACTTCCTACCAATCGTATTCCCCGTACTTCCATGCGCCGCTTCAGAGGAAGCTTTGCCTTTAACTGTTCACATTGGCGATCATCCCTGGTGTCAGGATACGGACCATGAGTCGAACGTGGAAGTAACTCTATCATGTTTATTGAGTGAGAACAACACACACATACACAATTCATGTAGAGTTACGAACCGTGACGCGTGATGAGTCCTGAACACGGGTGTAATCCTTTGGCAAAGTACATTCCACGAAACGGATATAATCCACGGACTGTAAGTGATCTACAGAACGTAAGTAATCCACGGAACAAAAGTAATCCACAGAACCAGCGGGGAATGCTGGCACCCTCGAACTAGGTCGGTCACTGTAGCCATAGAGTATGTCTGACACTACGATGTCAGAACGGAGGCTTATGTAGAGAAAGCCGTAAAGAAAGACAGGTGTCTGTAGTTAATCAAAGCCGGGAGTGGCAGAAACAGCGGCAGCATAACAGCCGCAGAGGGGGGTCCCTGACACCTGGACTACCTGCATTATGGATTCTACCTGCATTGTGGTTTATACCTGCACACCGGTTCATACTTCTCCTCAAGCCTCTGCCTTGTATATATTTAGACTAAATAAAGACAAGGTGTTTACCCATACTCTGGTTTCCAACTCTTGGTCTGTCCGTGACAGATTTAAAAAAGAATAGCAACAACAAAAATTAGCTGCAGCTCACTGGTAAGTGGCGCTATGGTGAGCTATTTTTAGAAAAGGCCCGCGGGGGACTCGTGTGGTCCTTGCGAGGGACAGAGACTTGTACAGACTAATTTCACAAATTATCTAAAACTAACAGATGGTTTACAAACTTAAATATTTCTATGAAAATTTAATTTATTCTTCTGAAATGTTAGTCATAGGATACATGTGGTTCAAAGTATGTTTGGTTTTATTAAAGTTGTTTAGGAAAGGAACACAATTAAATGAAATGTATTTACAAATAAGTGGCATTGTACACATTTCCTATGATTAAAGGAAAAAAAACAAAGTTACTACCGTATTTTCCGGACTATAAGCCGCTACTTTTTTCCCACACTTTGAACCCCGAGGCTTAAACAATGAAGCGGCTAGTTTATGGATTTTTCCTGGGTTTTTCCCGGTTTCACAAGCTTCATGCCAAAAAAACTTAGCCCCATAACATTAGACCAATAAAATTGCGGAATGGGTTCAATTGAACCAATGAAATAAAAAATAAAAAAAATAATAAATTGGGTGTGCTCCCACTGAATCGGCCCGCACCACATCATAAATATGGATGAGGTTCCACTGATGTTTGACCTGCCGCTCACTCGGACTGTCAACAGGAAAGGCGAATCATTCGTCATGCTGAAAACAACCGGGCATGAAAAAAACGCACTTCACCTGTGTTCTGAGCTGCACGGCATCAGGAGAAAAGCTTCACTGATGGTGATTTTTAAATGCACGACGATGCCAAAAGAAAAACTCTCGAGATAAATTGTTGTGAAAGGAAGGAGGAAGACATTAACCAATGACTTTCTTGGTAGGCTACTGTTTAGATACAAGCCGTGTAACAGGCACTGTCTTTCGTTAAAGCCTGTGTAAAGTTCATTAGTTTCAATGTAGGCACCTGTGGCTTATAGACAGGTGCAGCTTATTTATGTTCAAAAAAAAAATCTTTGTAAAATTCAGTGGGTGCGGCTTATATTTGGGTGCGCTTAATAGTCAGGAAATTACGGTACTTATTTCTGCTCTGTGATGATTATGACCTAAATATACTGACACTCTACCTCTCATTGTGTATTGCTGATGTTTTTTGGGCTATGGGAAAATTGTTTCTCCATTTTCTGAACCAGTACACAGAATCCCCAGCATTTCAACCTGCATTTAGATGGATGTTCTGTAACTACTAGTTCAACGGTAAAAGACCTGGGAGTTATTTTAGACAGCAACTTGTCTTTTAAAAATCATATCAACCAAGGTACAAAAACAGCCTTTTTCCAACTTAGAAATATTGCTAAGCTAAGAAACATGTTATATATATCTGATGCAGAGAAGCTTGTCCATGCATTAATGACCTCCAGAATAGACTATTGAAATGCATTACTAGGTGGATGTCCTGCATCATTAATAAACAAGCTTTAGTTAGTCCAGAATGCAGCAGCCAGAGTTCTTACAAGGTCGAGAAAATATGGTCATATAGCCCCAATCTTATCGTCCCTACAGTGGCTACCTGTTAAGTTTCGAATTGACTACAAACTACTGCTTCTTACTTATAAAACACTAAATGGTTAAGCTCCCATTAATCTTTCCAGTCTTCTAACATACTACAATCCGTCATGCTCCCTGAGATCTCAAAACTTCTGACTTTTAGTAGTTCCTAGAATATCAACGTCCACTAAAGGTGGTATTTTCACATTTAGCTTCTAAACTTTGGAATAGTCTTCCTGACAGTGTTCGGGGCTCAGACACACTCTCCCAGTTTAAGTGCAGATTAAAAACGTATATTTTTAGCAAAGCCTACCCATAACAAACATCATATCCTTGTGCTCCAGAACATCTGATCACATGCACATTATCAACTTGTGCTGTTAATATCATTAACCCCGCAAACATCCCAAACCATCTAGAGATGTACCAGTGCCAATTGGATCCCACTTCATGTGAAGTTTTGACATTGGACCTCCTTGAGTGTTTAAATGGCATGGAGAAGCAAGTGTTAGATCTGTGATGATCGCAAATGTTGAGCTATTTCATGAGTTGCTCAGTAGCTCCTAGTTGTATAACCACAATGACTGTAAAAGACTGTAGAAGATGATCATTACTCATAATCTTACACTCCAGTGCTCATGTTAGTTCTCACTCTCCAGTGTTCTGTATTGTTTAAAGACTATAATCACAGTCTTGATGTCACCCAAATGAGCAAGGGTTTTCCCTTTGAGTCTGGTTCCACTCAAGGTTACTTCCTCATAACATCTAAGGGAGTTCTTACTTGCCACAGTTGCCATGGCCTGCTCATCGGGGCACGCCATTCACCTAAACTGTTAATTTCTGTAAAGCTGCTTTTAGACAATGTCTGTTGTGAAAAGTGCTATAGCAATAAACTTGACTTGACTTTCTACTTTTCTACTTTCTACTCAATACAAACTGTTGTTTTCTTTATACATCAGTTAATACTGCTGCACACTGACCTATAATAAATTCACCTACAGAAAAAGGTAACTGGACCTAACTGGGCTAATCTTAATGAAAAAAAAGTCATCAGAATTAGACCCATGTCCTTTCCAGCACTGTCCAGCACCTGCTCACCTTTTACACATGTCTATCCCACCATCCTCATCTTTCCCCCAAATGCCTAACCTTCTCTCTCTTTCTCTCCATGGGTAAGCAGGTAATCATGAGCTGTCACTGAAAGGTGACCCATTAATGTGATGGATACGGTGTGAAAAACAAATGGTGTGAAACGTGTGGATTGCTGTCCTTACTGCACCTTGGCCTTTTGTTCTGTCATATCAATATCCACACAGGGCCTCATTACACCAATGCACTACACAGTGAATGCTGTCACAGGGTCAGGCACCCAGTAGCACGCTCCCACTCTTTACAGCTCTCTTTTCTCCTCAATCTCCTCACCTTCTCATCACATTACCAAAATTATGGTTGATTTCTGCATTGGTAATGTAGTTTGTGTTAATTTTTTGTTTTAGTTTGCGGAAAGAAGAATTTTGATATTCAGTTGGTGTGATGATTATAACAGCAGATATAACAACTGTCTGCATCAAGGATTCTCATACACGTGGATGTACACCGCATATTTTGATACCTGATAACTCTAATTCTTTTAGCAATAACTTTGTTGTTGTCTGTATGTTTGGTTAAACCTTTTAGATCAAAAACCTCATCATCCCTGACTGTTTATTTGTGTATTCTTTTTTAAATAGTGCAATGTCTATATGAAAGGTTTTTTATGTTTAGTCAATTATTCTATCTTAATACCATTAAAACAGATTTAAATGCAATGAACATTTGTTTAAAGTGATTGCCAAAATGTAATACATTTATTAAATATGTTGCATTACTTTACTTTCCCTTTCTCAAAAGTAATTGAATGCATGGCTTATGGGCAGTTAAATTGCCAGAAGTGGCCTGTTTCATTATTATTTTATGATAAGGAGATAAAGGTTCTGTAGTTGATTCCAGATAATTAATTTAGACTTGGTAGTTTTTCATGAGAACTAACAATATGCAATCCAATTAGCTTTATTGGCAAGTATCATGGGTTGCATATACAAGGAATTTTTCATAGGTTGCTGGTGCTATCAGGGGGAAAAAAAAAATATTTATATATCTATCTATCTCTCTCTCTCTCTCTCTCTCTCTATATATATATATATATATATATATATATATATATATATATATATATATATATATAGACGGAATGCTTAGAATAATCTATTAAAATTAAAAAAGAAGTACAACCAATAAGGTGATCAGCTTGAATTAGAGAATTCAAAATAAATCTTTAATATAGATTAGAGGTTAAAAATCCATTTGAGTCATCTTATACAGCCGCGCGAGAAGGACTAACACGCAGCATACCCTTACCCACACCAGTGGATTCCGTCGTTGGGCCATTGGGTGGGCACCCTACACTTATTTGGTCTGTTCGTCTGCTGAACAGACAGTATAATCTTTTATTAATTCTATAAAAGGGGTATCTCCCAGGCCAAGAAACATCCGACCCCCATTTACTTTATACCATACAATTAATAAAGCATGTAGTTTGATAAAAAGTTGCAGGAACTTGAAAGGTGAGCGTCACTCAGAGACAATTACATATGACAAATACGGCATTTAATGAATGAGACAAACACAACATAGAACTAACTACACAAACATACAAAAGAAAAAGAAAAAATTTATAAAAATAAAACTAATGAAACAAAAAAGTTAAAAATAGGTAAAAGAAGAAAGAGAATGTAAAAGGAAGAAAGAGAGTGAAAGGAAGAAAATAAATGTCAAGCTTAACTTCAAAATAACCACAACCTAAATGAGAATCATCAAGAACTTTGAACTTTTCGGAGGGAGAAACTTTCTTTGATCGTGTGTTTGTGTTACCTATTTATGCTTGCTTTGGAGTACTTATACAGTTTATCCAAAGTGTATTAAAACAGTACGGTACACTTCATGATCCTATAAAATCCACCTTTGTTTGGAAAATGAAGAACAGATCATTTTGATATTTAACATGGAAAAAAAAAGACAGCATTAAAGCAGAGATACATTAATAAACCTTTAAAGTGTAACTATTGTTGAGACAGAGTTAAACACTAGGTTTATCTAAAGGAGAAAAAACATAAAAATATGTATTTGTCATGGAATTTGGAAGACTATTTATTATTTAACTAATGAAAAATGCTCCCTTTTGATATATAAGGTGTGTGTGGTGTGTGTGCGTGCGTGTGTGCGTGCATGTATGTGCATGTGTGTCTGTGTGTGTGCTTGTGTGTGTGGGGGTGCGCCATTCCCCAACCAGAAGTCCTGGAGCCAAGTTTCGAGAGTGGATTGTTCTATGGTTTGAGGGTCTCTGTGAAGTCAACCAGAGAAGCGTGTGTGTGTGTGTGTGTGTGTGTGTGTGTGTGTGTGTGTGTGTGTGTGTGTGTGTATGTATGTGTGCATGTGTACTGTGTACAGGTATAAAGACTGGCTTGCGTTATCATTTGAATGCTGCTTTGAAGTCAGCTAGATAGGTCAGGGATTGTCCTGTTTTGTATCTTTGGTGTGGGGGTTAGACACTGTGGTAGGAAACCCACTATCATAGAGGTGTAAACCGTGGTGCTTGTCCTTTGAGTGAACTGCAAATGTTTAAGGTTAAAAGGAATATCTGGGACATGAAATGAAAAAGATGAAACCAATCCATCGCACAGAACCAGGAAATGCAGAAAAAATGGGAAAAAAAACAGTCCAGAGACCAAACCAGAAGCAGAGCAGAACAGGGGTTAGGATCAGGAACAGAATCCAGAGCAGGCAGGGTGGCAAGAATAATCTCATTGGCTAGGGAGACGTTAAAATAATCTGGCCTCGTCCTAAAGTCAAGATGTCCTTATATACAGAGGGAGGTGTTCAGGCCTAGTAGGCTCAGCTTCTCAATCAGGTGCTGAGGGATGTGTTAAATGCTGGGCTGAAGTCTATGAACACATATTCGTACATATGAGTCCTTGTTATCCAGATGGGTGAGGGCCAGATGAAGGGTCATGGAGATGGCATTGTCCGTGGAGCGGTTTGGACGATATGCGAACTGCATGGGGTCCAGTAAGGGTGAAAGCTGGCTCTTGAAGTGCCTTATGACGAGCCCTCTTAAAGCACTTCATCACAATGGGTGTGAGCGCGACGGGATGATAGTCATTGAGGCAGGAGACTGTGGACTTCTTCGGCATGGGAAAGATGGTCGTCGTCTTGAGGCACGTAGGAACAACAGCGCTGCTCAGGGATATGTTGAAGATGTCGGTGAAGATATCTGCTAGCTGTTCTGCACATTCCCTGAGCACTCTGCCAGAAATGTTGTCTGGTTCAGCTGACTTCCATGGGTTTCCTCACTCAGCTGTGGTTAGACAGAGCACCTGGTCACTGGGAGGAGGGGTGGTCTTTCACGCCGCCGTGTTATGTGCTACAGTGCTCACCTGCTACAGACTGCCCCAACTTTTGTTTTATTTTTTTTATTTCTTTGTGAATGCAATGCTTTTTTTTCTTTCTGTTTTTTTTGGGGGGTTGGGAATGCAATGCGCTTACGTAGTTATGCTCACATCTACTTAGGAATAACATTTTTTAAATGTATCAAAAGATCTTTTAGTCTCCCGTTCCACCACATCCCAAAGGTGCTCTATTGGATTGAGATCTGGTGACTGTGGAGGCCATTTGAGTATAGTTAACTAATTGTCATGTTCAAGAAACCAGTCTGAGATGATTCGCACTTTATGACATAGGATAGACATGGTCAGCAACAATACTCAGGTAGGCTGTGGCGTTAAAACGATGCTTAATTGGTACTAATGGGCCCAAAGTGTGCCAAGAAACTATCCCACTCATCATTACACCTCCACCACCAGCCTGAACCTTTGATACAAGGCAGGATGGATCCATGCTTTTATGTTGTTGATGCCAAATTCTGACCCTACCATCCGAATGTCGCAGCAGAAATCGAGACTCATCAGACCAGGCAACGTTAGATGTTTGTTTAAAGAAATAGTGTGAGGCCCATCTTAATACTAACGCACACAGTCAACAAAGTGTGTTCGTGCAAAATTTTGGCATATTTGCAAAGGATATTTCCAGCAAAATAAAATGAATGTCGATGACAAATCATACGTAATGCTAAAATATGATTGTAATGATGGTCAGATATCTCCATGAGGTCAAACCCCAAGAACTGCCATGCAACAAAACAAATTTACTAATCTGAAGAGAGGATCTCTTTAATCTGAGAAGAGAGCCATTTGTTCCCCTTCATTTCCCTCCTGGGTATATGGCCGGGTCATGAAAACGTGATTTAGAAGTTTCTGCAAGTTAATATACTATACTTGCATAACTATACTAGTTATACTTTAGGAATGTATGAATTTTACATTTACATGCTTGGTATCATTTTAAAGGTTTCAGTGCAAATAGAAATATGATCTCAGTCCTGTATTAGTAGAACGGACAAAAAATAAATATCTCAGTTTTGGGGAAAATTCTGTCCTACTGATATGAGAGTTGTCTTTATCAGGTGTTGGTTTTTACCCTAGGTGGTATTTGATTTTCGGTCACCTCCTGTCCCAACAAATGGTTTGCAAGGCTTTTATTACATTCAATTTTACAAGTGTTTATGGTGTTTTGGGTATTGTATGGTATGGTGTTTTAAGGAGATTTGGTGAAACAGTCACACCTCTCTGTGTCTTTTTCCCCAGTGACTCTAACAATTCATTTGTAAACTGCATTGCTAATAAATTTGTATTTAAATATATTTTATATTATGCTGATCATGTGGTGTATCCTTTTTAAATTTCCTCTAATAATTGTTCTAGATTTGACATCTGTTCATTGATTATTGCCTGGCAAATAAATATAAAACTATGAAATTTCCTGGAATAATTTATATCTAGAGTATTATGTAGTCTGGTGTTACCGCAAATATATGACCAGGAGAGTACATATAAAAGGCTTAAAAATTAAAGGAGCATAGAGCACAATTCTACTTCTAATTTCTGACTTCTTACAAAATCAACTATTCTTTATGCATGAGCAAGCATTGAGCGGCCTACTTAAAAAATATTAGTTTACGGTTATATCCTCTGACTTAGATTCAGACTGATGAGTTTGTGTCTCTTGGCAGGTATAGTTGGCCTAGCATTAGTCTCTAAGCAACTCGGGGGCATGCGCTGTCCCTTTATTAAACTTGTTTCTAATCCTGTCCATCCTTGTCACTCCAAATGGTAATCTCAGCATCTTCAGCTCTGCTTCCTCCAGCTCCAACTTCTGTCTTTTAGACAACGCCACTATTTTTAAACCATACAACATAGCAGGTCTCACCACAGTCCTTTAAACTTTCCCTTTAACTTTTGCAGATACCCTTCAATCATAAATCACTCCTGCCACTCTTCTCCACCCACTCCACCCTTCCTGCTCTATTTTCTTCTTCTTTAACACACTCTCCATTACTTTGCACAGTTGACACCAGCTACCTAAATTTATCGACCTTGCCTTCCCTCTCATTCACACACATGTACTCTGTCCTACTGACTTTCATGTCAGTTAACATGAGCGAATTAAATAAACGTTATGTAAACTGAAGAACTTTGATTTAAGCTTGAGTAACACAAGTTATTGGAAAAGAGTACATTTAATTACTTATAAGTAAGAAACAAAATGTTACATTTGCAAACATTTTATTGTTGCTTTACATTTGCTTTCAGAGTAAAAAAAAAGCAGGACATAATGCAGTACTTAAAGCAATTGTGTAAAACGCTTATGCCAACAAGTAATAGTGTATACATCGCTCCCAATCGATGCTGCCTTAGTCATAAGGCCTATTCCAAGTCATAAAAGGCCTAAAAGGAGTTTAGGACAAAGATCAACATTTAGTTCGATATCCAGAGATAATCCTTATCAACTTTGGAAAAGTGCAGAAAAAAAGTTTAATCCCTTTTTCCATCTTTTGGTGTGGTCAATCTAATGATAGAAGTTGAGGTAACCCGGTATAATTTAATCTTTTTCATTAATGCCACCACAGCTATGATGCAAAGAATTAGAGTGGAAATTCGTGGTTTGAGATTAACTGCCCATCAAAATCGCTGGGTTTAGATTAACTCCCTGCTATGCAAGGTAGAGTATGTGCTGTTGTAGGATTTACCTTCTGTACGTATACATGATAATGATGCTGATGGTCATATTATCAAACAAACACTGAGAAACATTATTCTCAAGATCAAATCAAATCAAGTTTTATTTGTCACATACACATACATACAGAGTACGACATGCAGTGAAATGCTTTATACGACTGTCTGGCATGAGGGAATAGGAAGGGGAGAAAAGAAACAAAGAAAAAAGAAGGCAGATAAATAAAAAGAATAAACTATGTAAAATATAAAATATATAAAGATATAGCCCATATATATGTTGATGTTTTTGTCCTTAAAGTGACCATGTGCGGTGTGGTGTGGTATAAAGTGCACTGTGCTGTGCAAGTCCACAGTTAAATTGACAGTCCAGAGTTTAAAGTGTTGTAGTACGAAAGAAAACTATTTGCAGAAGTGTGATAATGGAGAGAGTGACCAGCTTTTAGATCCTGGGTGTTTCCTGGTTCAAACTACAAATGGCCTGTGAGAAGAAGCTCCTCCTCATTCTCTGTGTTTGCACTTTCAGGGAGCGGAAGCGTTTAAAATTAAATCTGTTGTTTTTTGTTTTGTCTTTATCTTTTCATTTGCAGTTTATATCACTGATCCTGTTCCCAGGAAGAACAGCCTATGTTATAGTGTGAGGTGCTAAATCATAAATAATTTAAAGTGGCCATTGTTAGTGTTAAGATGGTTGTAACACTAGTTCTCTAAAAACATCCCTTTGTTGTTTGTTAAGTGTCTATAGGGTTTTTCCGATGTGAGTATGTTCTGTGTGGACAGAAATGGTCGAATCCTTTGGATGGTGTAGAGAAGAAATCAACAGGAACGAGCCACATTAGCGAAATGTGAAAAGAAGGACAGTTGATTGTCCATAGTTACCCTAAGGTTATGAGCAGTGGCTGAAGAGGAAAGTCATAGAGTTATTCGGAGATCTTGACCTGGAGATGAATCACCTAGGATGACCAGCAGTTCTGTTTAGCTGGGGTTGAGTTTAAGTTGATGAGCATTCATCCATGAAGATATGTCTGTCAAGCATGCCTAGATCCTAGTGGAAGCTGTAGTATCTGCGGGAGGGAAAGAAAAGATGAGTTGAGTGTCATCTGCATAGCAGTGGTAAGAAAACCCATTTGAGGATAAGACTTTACCAACGAAAGGGGGAAAAAAAAAAAAAATGGGACACCAGTGGTGAGTCTGCATGGGGCAGATGTGAATCCCCTCCATGTTACCTGGTATGAGCGACCTTCCAGGTAAACCTTGTTTTGCGGATACCGAGGCTCTTGAGGGTAGACAAGAGAGTCTTTTACTTCTAGAATTCAACATCGGGTATCTCATATACAGGTGCATCTCAATAAATTAGAATATCATTAAAAAGTTTATTTATTTTAGTAATTCAATACAAAAAGAGAAACATATAATATAGATTCATCACACACAGACTGATATATTTCAAGTGTTTAAAATAAATAATTGTGATGATTTTGGCTCACAATTAACAAAAACTCACAAATTTACTATTTAAAACAAATTTAAATACTTCATAAAACTTAAATTTAATTGTTGGCCTTTTGAAAAGTATGTTAATTTACTGTATATGTACTTGATATTTGGTAGGGGCTCCTTTTGCTTTAATCACTGCATCAATTCAGCGTGGCATGAAGGTGATCAGTCTGTGGGACTGCTGAGGTGGTATGAAGCCCAGGTTTCTTTGACATTTGCCTTTTAGTTAATTTGCATTTTTTGGTCTCTTGTTTCTCATTTTCCTTTCGACAATACCCATAGATTCTCTATTAGGGTTTAGGTCTGGTGAGTTTGCTGGCCAGTCTAAGCACACCAATACCATGGTCATTTAACCAACTTTTGGTGCTTTTGGCAGTGTGGACAGGCACCAAATCTTGCTGGAAATGAAATCAGCATCTCCATAAAGCTCCATAAAGGGGGAAGCAGGAAGTGCTCTAAAACTTCCTAGTATATAGCTGTGCTGACCTTGGACTTGATTAAACACCATGGACCACTACCAGCAGATGACATGACTCCCCAAACCACCACTGACTGTGCAAACTTTACTCTGGACCTCAAACAACTTAGATTCTGTGCCTTTGCTCTCTTCTTCCAGACTCTGGGACCTTGATTTCCAAATGAAATGCACATTTATTTTTCTTTCATCTGAAAAGACAACTTTGGCACACTAAGCAACAGTCCAGTCCTTTTTGTCCTTTGCCCAGGTAAAACACCTCTGACATTGTCTCTGGTTCAGAGACACTTATGAAGCACTGACTCCAGCTGCAGTCTGCTCTTTGTGAATCTCCCCCAAATTCTTGATGTGGTATTCTACCACATTTTTTCCTTCCATTTAACTGTCCATTAATGTGCTTAAATACAGCACTCTGTGAGCAGCCAGCTTCTTTAGCGATGATCTTTTGTGTCTTACCCTCCATTTGCAGGGTGTCAATGATCATCTTCTGGACAACTGTTAAGTCAGCAGTCTTCCCCCATGATTGTGTAGCCTGAAACAGACTGAGACACCATTTAAAGGCTCAGGAAAAGAGCAGAGGTGCAGAGGTTTGGATTTAATTAGCTGATTAGAGTGTGACACCACGAGTCTCCAGTATTGCACTTTTTCACAATATTAAAATTTTCTGAGATGCTGAATTGTAGGTTTTCATTAGCTGAAAGCCATAATATCAAAATAAAAAAAAATAGATAGTAGTTTAAAACCCCTTACCGTGCACCAGGACGCCCGCGTCCTGAAGCAGCCATTGTCTGCAGGTGTTATGCCCCTTTTCATTTAATACATTTTTATACATAAGTAATCATGACAAACTACATATCATTTAGAAGTTCTAAGTCTCAAGCTTTGGTTTAAGATGAATTCATCTTTAATGAAACACGTTTAAGAAATGTATTTGCTGAATTTGTTTACGCAGTACGCATCAACAAAGTCACCACATGTTTGTGTGGCGGGAGGTTAATTAGACAGAAACTATAACTCAGATGACTACGCCACCCTGTTAACAGGGAACACTATTATAGATTATCATCTACAAAAGACACACAGGTACGTGGTTTCAAGAAACAGAGGCAAGAGACGTGGATACCAAAAATACAAAAAATGTTTTATTTCAACAATAAATATGGGTATTAATCTTAAAACATAACTATGGGCTGGAATAAAATAGGCATAAAAAACAAAAAGGAAACCGAGGCTTACCTAAAGCAGGTAAACTAGCTTAATGAGTATGCGGCTACTATATCGCCAGGAGCATAACGCCAAGTGCACAAGACGCACCACACACACACTCACACACACACGGTAAGATCAAGCGTGAACACACTGCACCCTGTGATAGAGTCCCACCACCGCACGCAAAGGCCAACTAGCCGTCTGCCTGAAGCCTCGGTTCATAAACAAACAAAGTAAAGTAAACAAAGAAATAATAATGAGAATAATAATTGAATGTTGAGTGTTGAATGAATATACAATGAATCAAACAAATAAAAACTTAAATCAAACAAAGCACAATCACAAATCAGACAACTTACATAAACAAACAAAGGAAAGTAAACAAAGCAGCAGCGTCAGCACGTTGCCCTGCAGGCCGCACTGAATGACTCCTCTTAAAACTATTCCACCTAAAAAGGATTAAGTAGAACATTTATTCATCCTACCAAACACCACAAACCTCAGCAGAGATAGCTACACATACCTTAATATTGTCATTTTGACCACAAGTCCAGCCGCACAGGCAAACGGACATCAAACCGGCAAGAAGGCACGGGATTACGGCGGGTTCATGTTTAAAAGCAGTCGCCGAGCAACATGGAATGATTACACGTTGGAAACTATAATTCAAATAAAGCTGGTTACCACAAACACACACGTTGATACACACTTGCTAGCAAGCACATACCTGTGAGACAGGAAGAGTCTAAACCAGGAAGGGGCGGGCCTCGGGCAATGACACACAAGCGGTGATCACACAACATGGTGCATTAAAAGTCCCCTTTTATATAGTCGTGCATGTATCTGATTGGACAACTGATGCTTTCATGACAATTTAAAGAGACATCCACAGTTCGTCCCACTATAATCTACCCCCCACTGATGGATCGTCGCCCTGACGGTCCTACTACTAGGGTCAGGATTACCTAATCCCATGGCCTAAAAATGCCTGGCACCATGCCATGCATTTGCTGCTGGGAGCCCTCACCTGTCCCACCTACTGAACGGGGAAGATGGTGTACATTTGGATGTTGGCCCGCATTTGCACGTTTTGTCCTGCGTAACGCACCCTCATCCACCCTAACCAGGGCTTCAGGCTGTGGCTCCGGCAACATAGCTGTATCCCTAGCTGGAGCCTGTAATCCTGGCCAGTTAGCAGGAACGGGTCCCGTAACACTCACCCTCTCTTGTGGACCATGTTCCACCCCAGATGCCAGCCCACCAAATCTTAATTCGACATCAACTTGATCCCGTTCTTGGACCAAAGCTAATAAATCTACCTCATCCTCTTCCTCAGCTAACGAGGATGTGCCCACAACTGGGTCAGGTAAAGGACTGCCATGGTTAGTACCAACTGTGTCCTTACAGACTCTTCTCTTTAGCAGTGAACGATGCACGTTCTTTACCTTGGTCAGGTCATCTACAGGCGCAATGGTGTACACTACACCACATTCCTTGGGTGCCCTTGTCACTTGATAGACCACTGGGCTCCACAGGTCCTGGATTTTATAGCGGCCCCTTACCCCATAATCACGGAGGTACACCAGTTGACCCTCCACCAGTGGTTCATCTCGGACGTGCTGATCATGATTGGCCTTGCGCCTATCAGCCATGACCTGCAACCGTTCCCGTGCACCTGCAAAGGCCACCTGGAGCCTCGTTTGATGTTCCAAGACCCAGTCATGCACACTACCCTCCCTTAGCTGTGGTTCTCTCCCCAACAGAAAATCTACGGGCAATCGTGGCTCCTGTCCAAACATCAAGAAGTGTGGCGATTCCCCTGTGCTCTGATGAGGGGTGCTATTATAACTGAACACTACCTGGGGAAGACACGCTACCCAGTCTCGTTTCCTGGACACTGGCAGAGTACGCAACAGATTATGTAAAGTGCGGTTAAAGCGTTCACACTGGCCGTTGCCGGCCGGGTGATAGGGGGTAGTACGAGACTTCACCACACCATAAAGCTCACATAACTGACGATCAACAAAGACTCAAAATTTCGACCCTGGTCCGAGTGGAGATGGCCCGGAACACCGAACCTGTAAAACCATTCGGTCACCAGGGCTTGTGCCACCGTCTCCGCTTGCTGATCCCTCGTTGGAACAGCAAGGGTATACTTACTGAAAATTTTAACACTGTGAAGTCCACTGCCAAGATGTCATTTGGCCTAGATGACATTAACCGCCCCATAAAAGCCTGAGCCAGTGGCTGGGTGTCTTTGGCTGCCTGGCACCGGTCACACTCGTGACACCAACTTCCCACATCCGAGGACAAACCCGGCCAATAACACCTCTGTTGCACTAACTCCATGGTGCGCTCCCTGCCCTGGTGTCCATGTTGCTGATGCAACTGCCTTAACACCTCTGGTCTCAAGGCAGCAGGCAAAACCAATTGCAACATCTCTTCCTTACCATTAGGGCAGTGAACCCGACGATACAGCATACCATCTAACTCCCTCAACTGATCCCACTGGCGGGGCAAGGTTAAGGCTGCCTTAGTCATTTGGCGCCGCTCATTAGGTCCTGGGCGATTTCCTTGTCTCCAAAATCGCAACACTTCCCAAATAACTGGATCAGCTGCCTGCAAAGAACGCAAGTCACCAGCCGAATAACCAGGAAGTGTAGAGACCATACACTGGGTCGCTATACCCCCAGAATCTACCCCAGCTAATGACCGCAGAGACTCAGGAATTGCAGTACCGGGGGTCAACCCATCCAATCCACCAGGTTCCAGGGGATCCCTCCGTGACAGCGCGCCTGCATTTCTATTACTCTTACCAGAGCGATACTTGATCTCAAAATCGAAAGCCACCAGCTGAGAAGCCCAACGCTGCTCAGTCGCCCCCAACTTTACAGAGGTCAGATGGCTAAGGTGATTATTATTTGTGAATACCACACACTTATTACCCAACAGATATTCACGGAATTTCTCCGTCATGGCCCACTTGAGCGCAACAAACTCCAACTTCATAGAGCTATAATTTGACATGTTGCGCTCAGTGGGCCTTAAACTGCGACTAGCATATGCCACTGGTCTTACCTTACCTTCAGTTTCCTAGAAAAGGACTGCCCCTAACCCTTGATAACTGGCATCCACCTCCAGAATAAACGGTTTAGAGAAATCCGCATACGCGAGTACTGGGGCGGTAGTCAGTTTCTCCTTTAACCCCTCAAAGCTCACCTGACAGTTTTCACTCCAAGCACTAGCAAAACTCCTACCTTTCTGATTACCCTTTACACCAGCAAATTCCCCCACCAGCTTATGCAGCGGGGCAGCCAACTTGGCAAACCCCTCCACAAACCGCCGATAGTAGCTGGAAAAACCCAGAAAGGATCTTAACTCTGTAATGCTAGAGGGACGGGGCCACTGCGCCACAGCCTCGATCTTACTAGGGTCAGTTGCCACACCCCTGGAAGAGATAACATGACCCAAATATTTCACCTCTTGCTGAAGAAAGGCGCACTTCTCTAACCTAGCCTTTAACCCTTCCCGTTCCAGACGGCTTAAAACAACCTCTAACCTCTCCAAATGTTGAGTAATTGAGGTGGAGAACACCACGATATCGTCTAGATATAAAAGTAAGGACTGACACTGTTGGTCCCCAAATACCCTCTCCATAAGTCCCTGGAAGGTAGAGGGGGCATTGCACAACCCAAAGGGCATACGATTCCATTCAAACAGGCCAAATGGGGTGCAAAAAGCGGTCTTTGGCTTATCCCCCTCTGTGACAGGGACCTGGTTATAACCACTAGCTAGATCCATAGTGGAAAACCAACAGGCCCCCGTCAACGCATCCAGCGACTCCTCAATCCGAGGCAAAGGAAATGCATCCCTCCTGGTCTTGGCGTTTAACTGGCGGTAGTCAACGACAAGCGTAGACTACCATCCTTTTTACCAAGACAATTGGGGAGGCATATGGGCTGCAACTTTCCTAATTACCTGAGACTCCAGCAGCTGATTGATGTGGGCTCGAACAACCTCATACTCAGAGGGAGGTACCCGGTGATGTCGCTGCCACACAGGGATATCATCTAAGAGTGGGATATCATGAGATATAAGACTTGTACATCCCAAATCACCATCATGTTCGGAGAATACCGTCTGATATTTTGTAAGCAAGGCCCTCACCTTGCCCTGTTCCAGTTCTGGCAATGCAGTCAGGTCTACTTTTGCAATCTGCTCTAAAACAGGGGCACTAACTGCTAGAGTGGCTTGAGAATACACATTTGCTGTAGTGGATCTAACTTCAGTAACACCTGCCGGCAAACTAACAACATGCACTCTACCCAGGGTACCTAATACTCTGCGTGGAAAAAGGAGGACATCAGACATGCCTATGTTGACCACTGGCACATAAACTGAGCCTCCAATCACTCGCACCAAGGCTGGGGATGCCAACAACCCTTCGGGTAACCCAGACTCAATGGGCTCGAACAGTACTGTACTACCTGCCAACTGCTCTGCACAAGTTTCCGCAACCAACTTAATAGTACCACCTGTGACACGACATGCCCGAGGAACACGCACTCTTACCCTAGTCATACACTCAACGAGAGATTGCTCGCTACCTTGATGGCAGTGTTGTAGGGCTTGAAAAACTAAAAGTGGCGCACTAGAAACCGAAGGAAAATCAAACAAAGCGGGGCCATGCTGTCCAAAGAGCTCCTGGTAGCATCGCCCAAGTACATTCATCCCCAACACACCAGGGACTTGAGAGCGCAAGCCACCAGGAGGATCCCTGACCACCAGCACCCCACATCGCGGAACTATCCTACCACAGAGCTCAATATCCAATTCCATATAACCGATATATGGAATTGAGAGCCCATTTGCAGCTCTTAGCTGCAACCAGGAACACGACCTCAAGCGCTCCTGACCCCATGGATCAAAATGTTGAATAAAACAACTTTCCGTAATAGTTGATACCATCGAACCGGTGTCAATTAAACAAGGGACTAACACACCACCAATTGAAACATTCAGATGCGGGCAAGAAGACATTAAATTTGGAACTGAACTAGATTTCTTACCATCTGAGTCAGCCATTTTCCCAGCCGAGCTGTGACTCTTCAGCACGGCCGGAATTAGTTTTCCGACACATTAGCTTGTGACTGCACACCTCCAATGGCCTGATCAACACGAGAACGTAATGGTGACCGGGACATGACACGTTCCCCTTCGCATTCCCGTGCAAAATGGCCTGGTTTTTGACAACGCCTACAGATCATGGGCCCACTACGAAAAGTTTGGGTACGAGGACGAGAATGGTGCCCTTGCAAATGGCAATATTCTGGGTAAGCTGATTTAATTGCTCTTGTTGTAATTTTAACATTTCTCCAAGCTCCCCTATTTCAGACTTCTCAGATGAGCTACAACGGCCCTGAACTTCATACTGAAACCCGTGCGCCAAAGGGACAGAAAGACTTCGACCCCTTGCTCCGCCCGGCATTCCTTCCCGCTCCCAACGAATAGCTTCGCCATGCACCTCCAAGAGTGTAGAATGGGGCTGTCGACGAACTAATTGTTTCAATTCACGGCGAAGAGAAGGGTCACAAACATATTCGACAAACTGGTCCCTTAATAAAATCTCTGCATTTGGCATGGCATTTGGGGACTTCTGCCTCACTTTCTCCAAGAGGCTCATTAAGGCCAAAGAGAACTCCAGCAAGGTCTCGCCTTCCTGTTGCTTCCTAGAAAAAAAAGGCTTCCTGCAGGGCAACATAAGACTGGGAGCATCCATATAGCTCTTGCAAAATGGAAAAGATTCTCTCTGGGTCTCCACGCTCAATAACAGGGCGATGTCTAACCTCCTCACGTGCATTCCCTCCTAAATGATAAAATAGGAAAAATGCCTGGTCTGCCACTGACAAATGACGAGTTCTTATACAAGCTTTTGCTTCCTCGATCCACTCATTAATGCCAATGCCCGATCTACCATCGAATATTGAATTAAATTCAATTCAATTCATTTTTATTTGTATAGCGCTTTTAACAATGAACATTGTCTCAAAGCAGCTTTACACAGATAATGTGGTGATTAAACATAAATATGTTCTTTGTAAGTATCTTTGTCCCTGATGAGCAACTGTGGCAAGGAAAAACTCCCCGAGATGGCATAAGGAAGAAACCTTGAGAGGAACCAGACTCAAGAGGGAACCCATCCTCATCTGGGTTGCACCAAATGTCCATTTGAAGCAGATATACAATGTTGTGGGGTACAGTGATGATGATCAGAAGCAAACTGCACTCCCGAGTCAGTGCTGCAGACCACTGACACCAACTACAGTCCAATCCGTCCTCAAAGCACCCGTTCTACTCCGGAATTACATGGAACCACCCAAGGTGTTGATGAGAGACCGTCCCGAGCTGCACAGAAGTGTGAAGATAATTGAAAAAGAATATTGGACATTTTCTATCCCTTGGAATAAACACAAGGCGTTCGGTTAACGTGGCACTAGCACTAACTGATTGATCAATAGGTGGCACCACAGATTCTCGAGAGGGGCCAGCTATGGGACTGGATGGAGCAGCATGACTCTGCTCCTGGCGCAATTTGTCATTATCCGCCCTTAATTGAGCAACAAGATCCCTTAATTCCTGCAATTCCGCTTCCATTTGTTTACGGGAAACTTAACAAACAAAGTCAGTAAAAGCTATGGAAACCCACTGCTGGAACGCTCCAAGTCCACGGAAATGACACTGCTGCTTTGTTCCACACACTCTAAACACAAAAAAAACAAAAGAAAGAAAAGCACACAAGAAATACAAAAAATAACCTCCAATCCATCCACAAATCACAACTAAAACCTTTAACAAAATAACAATAAGTATCCACGTCTCAGCCCAACAAAGAGAAACGGGTCCTGCCGACTACGCCAAAGTGTGGCGGGAGGTTAATTAGACAGAAACTATAACTCAGCTGACTACGCCACCCTGTTAACAGGGAACACTATTATAGATTAATCATCTACAAAAGACACACAGGTACGTGGTTTCAAGAAACAGAGGCAAGAGACGTGGATACCAAAAATATAAAAAATGTTTTATTTCAACAATAAATATGGGTATTAATCTTAAAACATAACTATGGGCTGGAATAAAATAGGCATAAAAAACAAAAAGGAAACCGAGGCTTACCTAAAGCAGGTAAACTAGCTTAATGAGTATGCGGCTACTATATCGCCAGGAGCATAACGCCAAGTGCACAAGACGCACCACACACACACACACTCACACACACATGGTAAGATCAAGCGTGAACACACTGCACCCTGTGATAGAGTCCCACCACCGCACGCAAAGGCCAACTAGCCGTCTGCCTGAAGCCTCGGTTCATAAACAAACAAAGTAAAGTAAACAAAGAAATAATAATGAGAATAATAATTGAATGTTGAGTGTTGAATGAATATACAACGAATCAAACAAATAAAAACTTAAATCAAACAAAGCACAATCACAAATCAGACAACTTACATAAACAAACAAAGGAAAGTAAACAAAGCAGCAGCGTCAAAGTACGTTGCCCCACAGGCCGCACTGAATGACTCCTCTTAAAACTATTCCACCTAAAAAGGATTAAGTAGAACATTTATTCATCCTACCAAACACCACAAACCTCAGCAGAGATAGCTACACATACCTTAATATTGTCGTTTCGACCACAAGTCCAGCCGCACAGGCAAACGAACATCAAACCGGCAAGAAGGCATGGGATGACAGCGGGTTCATGTTTAAAAGCAGTCGCCGAGCAACATGGAATGATTACACGTTGGAAACTATAATTCAAATAAAGCTGGTTACCACAAACACACACGTTGATACACACTTGCTAGCAAGCACATACCTGTGAGACAGGAAGAGTCTAAACCAGGAAGGGGCAGGCCTCGGGCAATGACACACAAGCGGTGATCACACAACATGGTGCATTAAAAGTCCTCTTTTATATAGTCGTGCATGTATCTGATTGGACAACTGATGCTTTCATGACAATTTAAAGAGACACCCACAGTTCGTCCCACTACATTTGATTGTAATATCGAGTCACAAACGTGTCCACTGCTGCAAATTCTGGTTTATTTCGAAGAGATAAAGGTCCACTGAACAATATGCCATAAAGCATGTTTTCAAAGTTTGTACATTTACTTTATGTTTAACGAATAAACAGTAGCTCTACGAACCAATTCGCCAATGTATTTCCCATATCACCAGGCTTGACCTATCTAGTGCAATATTAAAACCTAATTAGGGTGGTAGTCCAGCACCTGCCCTACTGAGTTCCCCAAGCCCATCATCTGTCTATTGAGGGCGAAATTAAGCAAAATGCTCCAGGGCAGAGACATTGAGGAGTCAACCAGCCTCTGGTCAGAGGTGGCAAAAGTACACACATCCTTTACTTAAGTAGAAGTACAGATACTCATGTTTTAAAATACTCAAGTAAAAGTTGAAGTACTGATTAAACTTTTTTACTTAAGTGAAAGTAAAGACGTCTTGGCTCTGACATGTACTTAAGTAAAAAGTAGTTATTACTTCTACCCGTTTTAGCTGTTAACTGGACCTCACATCACATTAATTAGATAGATCGATAGATCGATCGATCTTTATTGTCATTGCATTGTACAGGTACACAGCAAGGAAATGCATTTTGGCATCTACCAGAAGTGCAAAAAGTAGCAATCGTGCAAATAGTGCAGATAAACATGTATCATATGTACAGCATGTGATATATATGTAAGCATATGTACAGTGATTAAATATAAAGGCTATAACAGTGCAGAGATGTGTGGACATCATTAAGAGCCTTTGCTATGTTTCCGTGTGGAAACATAGCTTAATGATGTCCACACATCTCCTTTTAAGTAATTTAAGTAATTTAAGTTTGTGTCACCATTATGAGGGAAAAACCCACCAAACGACTCCTAGAGGGTTAATTATGTAAAACATGCCGGATTTGGTGTTTGATTTGAGACTTGGCGCAGAAATAAAACAAAAGTTTACTGATTACAGATTTTTATCTGAAGTTTAGTTATTTATTTTATATCTAAGTAAAGAAAGGACGTCGTGGATAAATGTATTTTTTGCCAAAGGTTTTAATTTCGCCTCTTTTATATTTAGATATTTATTTATGTATTTACATTTTTTATAAAAATGGTAAAAACAGAAATGCGCACTGACTTGATAGCACGTTAATACAATTTTGTGCCGTTTAAAATAATTTTAATTTTGACAGCCAAATATATAAATACAAAACTAATTAAAAATGTTGTTACCGAATGAATGAATCCAGGCGGAACATCCACATATAGAACACAAGCAGAGAAAAGATGATGATGATCAGGAAAGTCTCTGTTTTCAGTCATGTTTATATCACTGACTCCCTCTGTCTCATCCACATTAACCCCAGACTTCTTACACTTCTTACTGCCTTCTGCCCTGCTGATTCTTATCTTCATAAACTAGTCTACATCTGTGGTAAATGAGAGTCAGGACTTTATACACCAGTGGATTGAAAAAGACGCGCAGTAACAGGAAATCAGTTGTTCGGCTGAAATCGGAGCGCAGTGAAAATAAAAAATATATATTTCACCTAATCAATGGATTAAAACTAAAGTAACGAGTCTGTTTTGAAAATGTTAGAAGTAAAAAGTACAGATATTTGTGTAAAAATGTAATGAGTAAAAGTAAAAAGTTTAAAGTCTAAAAAATAAATAGTGGAGTAAAGTACTGATACCAAAAAAAATCTACTTAAGTACAGTAACAAAGTATTTGTACTCCGTTACTTCCCACCTCTGCCTCTGGTTCAGCCCCATTGCTGTATTGCCAAAGCAGGATGGGAGGCTAAGGCTTTGCAATGACTTCAGGAAGCTATCAGCTATACGATGACCTAGTGAAGAGCCTCGGGAGAGCCAGATTAATTTTCACCCTAGATCTCACAAATAGATACTGGCAGGTGGTGCCGATCCCAGAAGCTTTAAAAACCTTTATCTTGCATCCGGAATAGCTGAAATTGACAAGACAGCAGCAATTGCAGCCTGCCTGAGACTTAAGACCAAAAAGAAAGTAAGACTGTTTTTAGGGCTGGCAGGCTATGAAAAGCTGAGCTCTGTGGTGGGCCATTTTTATATTCCCCTGACTTCTCTCTGCCATTTCTTTTACAGACAGATGCATTCGAGGTGGTCCACAGACCTGGGTTACAGATGGCTGTGGCCGATTTCTTTAAACCAGGTCTGTAGGAAACCTTGGTAACAACTGGTACCAACACATCAGTTGGTATGTATGTATTTCTTTCGGCTTCTCCCGTTAGGGGTCGCCACAGCGGATCCTCCGCATGTTTTGATTTGGCACATGTTTTTACGCTGGATGCCCTTCCTAACGCAACCCTCCCCAATTTATCCGGGCTTGGGACCGGCACTGAAAGTGGCTGGGGATGGTTCCCTGACCGGGAATCGAACCCGGGTCGCAGCGGTGAGAACGCTGCATCTTAGACCACTAGACCACCAGGGGACCTCATCATCAGTTGGTAATCTAGCTAATCTGTGTTTTCTGTTTCAGTGAGTGAGTAAGAGGATACAAGAGGGAAGAGAAAAGTCCCTTGAGAGAGACAAAGAGAAAAAGTGCAGAAGTTTTATATAGGCCTGTGGTTAGATGAATTGAAAAGTGAAAGTAAAAGAAAAACCCCAAAAATAAAGCAGATTCTCTTTTTAACTTGTTGCTAACCTTCTGTTCTTCCTTCTCTGAGCCAGAGGGCTCTTCACAATCTTTCCCACTTTAATGTTTATTTACATTTTGGATTTGCTTAACATGGGGAAAACAATTGTTGTTGACTGACCCTGTTATGTCTACTTGTAGAAAAGGATAATAAACAATTCCCACTGGTTCTGTTTATTCTTTCATTATTTCAAGCCATTTTTATGGTTTTTTTTTTCCTTTTTTTGTATTTTTAAAAACTCCTGTTGGCAAATTATCCTTTGTATAATTTTAATTATCGTGCTGTTAATGTGGATCGTTGTCAACAGCAGCAAGTTTTATCCAATTTATAAGAACTTAATTAAATTAAATTACACACTTAGTGTCAAATAAGCTATATAAAATGTAAGGCGTGACTTTGCATAAACTATATATTCAATATCCTGTAATAGCATGATATTTCATATTTTGAAAATATTTATGATATAAAAGAAGGCTAACCAAGTTATATTAACTAAATGAGCTTTGCATAAAAGACTGAAGTCAATAATCACAACAAATTCTTAATGATTAATGATGCACATGAAGAAACAAAAATACAATAGAGATATTATCTATTTAATCAGATTAAAATAGAAGGAGGGTAACAAGCATCAGCCTTTTAATGTCCTTTGCACATTTCTTAACATTATTAAGTGGGTATTGCTCCTGGCATTGCTGAGACATGCTTCTGCATATCTGTGTATTAAAAGTGACAAATAATACCATGTTTTAGAATAACTTTAACCAGATTGCATATAAAGAGAAGTCAAAGTTTACATATACAAACTGATAATGAGTGGTCAAATTAAACCTGAGTCAGGAGAGGGACATTTCTATAACTCTAACATTAACTTTTTTAGTTAGTCAAGGTGAATATTATGATCAATGGGGTCAAAGCTACACAAAGACCAAGCAATTAGATAAGACACTGGTCAGAAGCCAGTCATTTATCATTTTAAATACTATTGTCTCTGTACTATGATAACACCTAATCCTAATATGTATATATATATTAATATCAAGTTAAATCAAATCAAGTTTTATTTATAGAGCGCCTTACAGCAACCAAAAGGAGCACAAGGCACTTTCCAGTAAAAAAAAAACAAAAAACAAATAGACAATAAAAATATAAGAAAACAATTTAAAAAGTATAAGAACACAATATATATGTAAAATAGCAGTTGAATCAGGGCTACGTGTTAAAAGCTTGTATGAATAAATGAGTTTTCAACTGCGATTTAAAAACACTCAGCACAGTGACGGAGCGTATGTGAGCTGGAAGTGCGTTCCACAGCTTTGGTCCCTGGATGGCAAATGACCGGCCTCTAAACTTTTTACATCTGTACTTAGGAGTGACCAGAGAGGTATGTCCAGAGGAGCGGAGAGTTCTGGCTGGTTGGTAGACCATCATTAATTCAGCGAGGTAGGCCGGGGCAAGACCATTGATGGCCTTGACCACGAACAACATGACCATATACTCCACCTTAAACCGCACCGGAAGCCAGTGAAGCGAGCGGAGGACAGGGGTGATGTGTGAGCGTTTTGAGGTGTTGGAGAGAAGAAGTGCTGCCGCGTTTTGCACCATTTGGACCTGATTGAGAAGTGAATGATTAAGTCCAATGTAGAGAGCATTACAGTAGTCAATCTTCGAGCTGATGAAGGCATGTATAGCTTTTTCAAGGTCAGCTTGGGACAAAAATTATTTGACCTTGCTGAGGAGTTTTAGCTGGTAAAAGCTTGCCTTCACTACTGCACTGATCTGTTTATCGAATTGCATACTTAAAAATAACACCGAGGTTACGCACGGTAGGTGCAAACTGAGGAGTTATAAGACCAAAACTCAGAGAACTGCTGGGTGAGTCCAGGCTAAACAGGATGTACTCAGTCTTTTCTTCATTCAGATGAAGGAAGTTCAGGGAAAGCCACTGTTTAATATCCTGAAGGCAATTATGGAGAGGGTCCAATGCAGAACTATTACTCAGAATCACAGGAACATAGATCTGGAGGTCATCAGCATAGAAATGAAATTTAACTTTGTGATTGGAAATGAGTTGACAAAGTGGCAGCATATAGAGAGAAAACCGAATAGGACCAAGAATAGATCCCTGAGGCACACCAGATGACAGAGGAGCAACCGATGAAGAATGATCATTAAGCACCACTGAAAAAGTTCTGTTAGTGGGTATGATGAAAACCAATTAAGCACCGCACCCTGCAGACCAACAACATGTTGAAGACGAGAGATGAGGATGGCATGATCCACGGTGTCAAATGCAGCGGTCAGGTCCAGTAACACCAGAACCACAGAGCTTTTACCAACCAGGGCTTCAAGAATGTAATTGTGGACCCTCAATAACGCTGATTCAGTGCTATGTCTCGACCTGAAGCCAGACTGAAATGTATCACCAGTGTTGTGCAGTTGAAAGTGAGACTGAAGCTGGGCGAAAACAAGCTTCTCCATTAACTTAGACAGAAATGACAGGTTAGATATTGGGCGGAAGTTGGATAGTATGGAGGGATCAAGATTGGGTTTCTTGAACAGCGGTCTAACAATAGCGTGTTTGAGAGAAGCGGGAACAGTACCCACACTAAAACAACTGAGATCCTTTGTTTTGTCCTTTTTATTTACCCCGGGAATTCACCACTTCTGTTGTGCTCGGAATGTACATACCACCTAGCGCTAATGCTAAGGAAGCCGTTATTAAATTAAAAAACACACACCCTTATGGATTGTTTATTGTCGCTGTAGATTTTAACCATGCAAAAATTTCTTCAAAATGTGCACTTTTCAACTAGTGGAGAAAACACGCTGGATGTTGTTTATACAAACATCCGGGGTGCATACCGGGGCGAAGTCTCACCCCCTCCTCAGGTACTCAGACTACATCTCTGTTATGCTGATCCCAGCATACAGACCACTCAGCAGTTGTTTGAGACCAGCTCGAAAGCAGGTAAGAACCTGGCCAGCAGGATCCATGTCTGCTCTCCAGGACTGCTTTGAATGCACTGACTGGTGCATGTTAAGGGAAGCCACAACTAACGCCGATTTCATCAACTTGGAGGAGTACACTTCAACAGTGACCACCTAAAATCAAGAGACTCCACCTTCAGAGCAGGGGACAAGATGGCCTTAAGTGGCAGATTGTTGTTGCTCTATTAAAAAAAAAAGAAGAATATTTGTTGTTTAATCTTGGTGGAAACTACCAGAATTTTTTACGGAAACAGGTTGATGCATAATCATTTATAGAACTAGCGGTTCTACAAAACCTAGTATGTTGGACCAAATACTAAGACACTGTTTGCGATAGTTAATAATACCGTTACTCGTGATCCAAATGCTTTTTTGAATTTAAATATCCTTAAACATATCAATCTGTTTCAAATGAAATGTTTTGTGTAAAAAGTGTTAGTTTTATGTATCTTTTCAAATAAATGTGTCTTGGTTTGATATGGTTTCTAATGCAGTAAAATTTATTGCATGAAAATGTATCTTAAGTATCCAAATACATTCGAGGGCTACTGAATGTATATAACAAATGTGAAATGAGAAAGATATCTTGTTTCTGTTTTTAGCTGAAAATATTAAAGAGGTTACAGCAGTGCAGGGGACTGCAGTAGATGAGTTGGAGGCTGCTGATCCAAGAGTCCAAAAATCATATTCTGATTAATTATTTCCAAAATGTTGCAGGTACTTGGCATTGTTTCAGTAAGTTTTTATCAGAATGGAATGGCATGTGGCATATAGAGTTTAAATTTGTGTAAAGGAATTCTGAAGTGAAATTTGTTTTGCTCAAAGCTGATTTTTTAAAAATATTTATAGCATCACTGTAGCACAAGGCAAAAGGTGGGTACCTTTAAACCATGGTACCACTTGTTTGCCAGGCAAAGTCCACTTAATACATAAAAACCTATATGTGTGTGTGTGTGTGTGTTGGGATTCGATGGGGGGTGGGTCTCAGATTAATGTTTCTAGGCCTCTGCATTTTTATGACATCTTCATAAAATGTAAAATATTAACTCTTAAGACATTTGGCTTTTAACCCAGTACTTTTCTGGATTGTTCCAGGACTTATTTCATGCATTTATATATGAAATAAATGTTTTGGTTTGTGCTGGGGAAGTATAAAAATGCTAGTAAAAAGCTTCTAGGACAGAGATAACGGCCTTTTTCATGACGATATTGTAATGTGCTTTTTCTACATTTGAACATAAACTTTGCAACCACTTCAGCAGAGTTTAGATCAGGGGTAAAAGGGGGCTAAAAGTCACTGTCCTTCTGACACCACACATGGTGGATGCACTGACACTTTTGCTCGGTAAAAGAAAGGAATGTGAGGTACTGAATGAAAACTACTTACATTTACATTTACATTTGCGGCATTTAGCAGACGCCCTTATCCAGAGCGATGTACAAAAGTGCTTTAAATCTCTACTTCTTTTTTGCCAGAACAAGGGAATAACCTTTAAAAGGAAAACAAACCGTAATTAATACTGCATTTTATTTTCTGAAAATGTTGCCTATATGACATAGGCCGATTAAGTAATGTTTTTTTTGTTTATTTAAGTACTAAGTAGTACTTAAAATTTTTCTTGTAGTTTAAGAAAATGACTTGTTCTTTTAAGTCACTGATGTCTTGATAGTGCACCATGCTGTCAAGTTTGAGTTTGTGTGTTTGAGGGCCAATAAAACATGCCTGTCCCTCAAATACTGTGTAATGTCTTGTTTGTGTATTGTTAAACCAATGTCCTGATAAAGCAAGTATGTCCTTACAAACACTACTTTTGTCAGAAGGCGGGACATTCCCAGCAGGTCCTCATATACAACCATAATGTCAGGTCTTTATATAAAGAGTTTAAATTTGTGTAAAGGAATTCTGAAGTGAAATTCTTTTGTTTAGAGTTTATTTAGATTTTTTTAAATATATTTATAGCATCACTGTAGCACAAGGCGAAAGGTGGGTACCTTTAAACCATGGTACAACTTGTTTGCCAGGCAAAGTCCACTTAATACATAAAAACCAGTATATATGTGTGTGTGTGTGTGTGTTGTTGGGATTTGATGCGGGGAAAGACAGACCAGACATAGTCTCTGCTTGTTTTTAGGCCTCTGATTTTCTGATCATCTTCATAATATTAAAAATATTAACTTATAAGACATGTGGCTTTTAACCCAGTTTTTTTCTGGATTGCTCCAGGACTGATTTCATGTATTTATATATGAAATAATTGTTTTGGGAGTTTTTTTCAGCAAATTTATATTCAAGGCACCTCATCGTCTATAATTTATTAATATTTTGAGCAATATTAACTTTGAAAAATGGACAGTAAAACCCTAGTAGGTACCTGGTAGTGCCGAAGTCGGATGGGAGCCTCAGATTATGCAATGATTTCCGCAAGCCCAACCAGATCTACCCGCTGCCAGATTCATATCCACACTGAACCTAACAAAGGGTTACTGGCAAGTTGCCCTGACTGCAGAGGCCAGGCCCAAAACCATCTTCAGCATCTCCACCAGACACTGGCAGTACCGGGTTCTCTCTTTTAGTCTCCACAAAGCAACGGCAACTTTTCAGATAATCCCCAGAAATGCCACCTGGGGCTGACTGAAGCACAGTACCTGGGATATCGCAATAGCAGAGGCCTGTTAAAAGCACAAGAAAAAAAAGAAAAAGATTACTCTCATCCCTCTGCCATGCAACAGGTACATGCATTTTTGGTTTTGGCAGGGTACTACAGACGATTCATTCCTAACATCTCCTCTTTAGCCTCCAACCTCTCAGATATCACATAAAATGGACAATCAGAACTCACAGTCACTTCACCTTAGCCCATAGGCAGATCCCTCTTACCCCCAGGGAAAACCCAGTATTTTGGTGTGGGCCACAATCTTGGATTGCAGCCTTTGTGTCTCTCTCCCGGTTCCACCAATGCCTACCCCTTTAAACACACTTACAGACACTCACTAACATTTTTACCACAGCATACTTACTTTTCCGACACTGCCACCTGGAAAATCTAACATCAAGCATTTGGGAATCCCCATTTTTTTGTGTCCTGTGTATTAATTCAGAACATTGCTGCAGCTAGATAGGCTATTGCCATTCCATTTTAATTGAATGTTGCTTATTTAAAATGAAAATTGTGACAGACAAAAGCCATTTGATGTGAGAACTGCAAAACATTCAAAGGCCAATATCAAAACAAGTTAAAAAAAAGGAGGCTGTAACAAGGTGGAAAAACAACAACAAAGGCTTAGCAATACCAACAACATGAGTGATTGGAAGAATTAATTTGTGTATTTTGTGTGATTGAGATTCTCCTACTGTGTGTGTCATTCTTAACATCTGTTCACAATCACTAAGAGGGAGCATAAGAGTGGAAAGGTGTTGGTGTATCTTGGAAGCTGGAGTTTGCATCCTATATGTTTAGTTTTGGTGCAGAGAGCTGGGATTTCATACTGGCTGAAAGGTGATGATTACTACATATGTCATGCTGCATAAATAAGGCATACAATATGCACTGTGTAAGTAAAAAACTGTCTGAGATTTTTAAACAAATCAGTCAGATGGGTACAAATTGGTATAATGAAAATAGAGTGGAGTGATATGTTTTCTTAGGGTATTGGAGGCAAGAAAATCTGCCAATACATTTTATTCAATTTTAGGGCTGAATAGAAGTGAGTTACAGTTCATAAATGTGTGGCATATGAGAATACTCATTCTCAGCATTAAATTGAACTACTGATTTTTCTTCATCTGAGTGACAACAAACTGCAGCATGCTAACATAAGTTGTGCTGCACAAACACAACTAAGAAAAGAAACACACTGATCATGGTCACACAAACTATTGATCATGATAAATTCGTGTATAATGTAGTTGTGTCTTTTCTTAAATTTATACATGCACAAACATACAATCAGCAAAAATAGGACAAAATGTTTGGAAATCCTGACAAGGGTTGTAAATATTACAGTGTTCTGTGCCTCTAGGAGATCAACATCTGTAGAACCTAGCAAAAATAAACTTGCATTTTAACAGAGCACTTCAAAAGCCTCTCTTTTACCAACACAAAAGGTGACATCTCCTTTCATGTCATAGTCATGTAAGATACTGTAACACAAAATATATGGAATGGAAAAAATATATAAATGTAGTGAAAGCAATTACTAGACAACTGTAATCTATTTCACAGTGCTTAATGTCAGACACACACACAGTGAGAACATAACAAATGTAAAATAAAAAATAAATAAAATACAAAAAAACCCACACAAAGTAAGAAAGATGCAGGAACAGGCAGAAGCAGTGTAGTGGAAAAATGTTGAATGGCAATTGCTACAAGTACTGCAGACTCCACTGATTCTGCCAAGCTCACCTGGACATGCCAGCATAAGATTTACAAATTGAAAATCATTAATAATTCTAATCTGGATGTGATAAATATGAAATCATTTCAGATTAACCTGGATATGCTTCTATAAATCAAAAAGATTACCTGAAATAAAAAAAAATATCTGACTACAAAGTGTCAGGTTTACAAATGATTTTCGCAGATCCTTATAGTCATCACCCATTAATCTCCAATACATTTGAAATATGCCAGCAGAGTGATATGTGCCTTGGCCTGTGGTAAGGTAGCAAAAAAAGTCTGTATCTGATGTACAAGCCATGCTCATGCATGCAGTGTGGCATTATGGGCAAGTGGCAAGATTAAGTCCCTGTTCATGACTTGTCTGTTGCCTTTGTAAGGGTGCCCACCCAATGGCCCAATGAAGGAATCCACTGGTGTGGGTAAAGGTATGATGCGTGTTAGTCTTTCTCACGTTGCTGTAAAAGATTACTAAAATGGATATCAATTTGTTGCATGAATCTTTACCTCTAATCTGACTCCAATTTATAATAAAGATTGAAATAGAATATATCTAATTCAAGCTGATCACCTTATTGGTGTTATTTCTTTTTTAATTTTAATAGATTATTCTAAACATTACGTATTTTCAAATAATCATTCAGTATGGACCCGGAGTCGCTTAGAGCCTTGTGCTGCTCAAGGAGGCACATTGGCCAGTCTGAATCTTAGTAGGATATAATAGTAAACTAATATTCTTTAAGTAGGCTACTCAATGTTTGCTCATGCATAAAGAATAATATATTTAGCCACTTAGTTATAACTTGCTAAGTCAGTGATAGTCAGAAATCAGAAGGTCCAGACGTTGTGCTGCATCCATTCATAAGCCTTCAGTTTGTACTATCCTGGTCATAGATTTGCAGAAACACCAGACTACATAATCAACTAGATATAAATAATTTCAGGAAATTTCAGAGTTAATCAAGAATTTTACATTTATTTGCCAGGCAATAATCAATAAACAAATGTCACATCTAAAACAAATACTAGGAAAGAGTTACACAACATGATCAGTATAAAACCAAATAGTTGAGCAATACAGTTTACAAAATAATTGTTAGAGTCACTGTACCTGGCAATAGAGACACACCGAGTCTGTGTGGGAAGTTCTGATTACAGAATGCACTCAGGGGAGTGTTTCGCCAAATTTCCTTACATACCCAAACCATCGTAAACACTCGTAAATTCAAAGTGATAAAAGCTTTGCCAACCCTTTCTTGGGACAAAGGGTGACCTAATATCAAATGTCACCTAGATTAAAACCAACACCTGATAAGGATCTTTTTAGGGGCAACCCTTATGTCAGTAGGACAGACTTTCCCCAAACCTGAAGCCTGTTTTACTGATATGGGACTGAGATCATATTTTCAATCACACTTACACCTTTAAAATGATACCAAACATGTGGAGGTAAAATGCACACATTTCTGAAATGTAATTAATACATTATGCAAGTATAGTAGCTTTCCGAGAACGTCTGTCACCCTGGTCATCTCCACAGGAGGGACAGGAGGGGCTCAAGGATGGGTGAGAAGGCAGCTGAACAGATGGCCTTCTCTGGAAGAAGGTCATGTGGTTAGATGAGACCAAAATAGAACTTTTTGGTATAAACTAAACTCGCCGTGTTTGGAGGAAGAAGAAGGATGAGTACAATCCCAAGAACACCATCCCAAACGTGAAGCATGGGGGTGGAAACATCATGCTTTAGGGGTGATTTTCTGCAAAGGGGACAGGACGACTGCACTGTATTGAGCGGAGGATGGATGGGGTCATGTATTGTGAGATTTTGGGCAACAACATCCTTCCCTCAGTAAAGAGCATTAAAGATGGGTCATGGCTGGGTCTTCCACCATGACAATGACTCCAAAAACACAGCCAACTAAGGAGTAGCTCCGTAAGAAGCATTTCAAGGTCCTGAAGTGGCCTAGCCAGATACAAAAATTACCAACAATTTGGTAAAATGCCATTTGAAAAACCTTCATAGTCAACTCATATTGATTGGATTAATTTCTGTTAATTGTCAGATAATGTCTCTGCAGGTTGGTTGATTGGTGAAAACACTGACTTGTACACCTATGATGAAACACACATACATATTATATATACAGTACAGTCCAAAGTTTGGACACACCTTCTCATTCAAAGAGTTTTCTTTATTTTCATGACTATGAAAATTGTTGAGTCACACTGAAGGCATCAAGGGCTATTTGACCAAGAAGGAGAGTGATGGGGTGCTGCGCCAGATGACCTGGCCTCCACAGTCACCGGACCTGAACCCAATCGAGATGGTTTAGGGGTGAGCTGGACCGCATAGAGTGAAGGCAAAAGGGCCAACAAGTGCCAAGCATCTCTCGGGGAACTTCTTCAAGACTGTTGGAAGACCATTTCAGGTGACTACCTCTTGAAGCTCATCAAGAGAATGCCAAGAGTGTGCAATGCAGTAATCAAAGCAAAAGGTGGCTACTTTGAAGAACCTAGAATATGACATTTTTCAGTTGTTTCACACTTTTTTGTTATGTATATAATTCCATATATAATTCCACATGTGTTAATTCATAGTTTTGATGCCTTCAGTGTGAATCTACAATTTTCATAGTCATGGTTTGAAATCATGTATGGCACGGAAGGTTCCCCTGCTTAAACCAGCACATGTCCAGGCACGTCTTAAGTTTGCCAATGACCATTTGGATGATCCAGAGGAGTCATGGGAGAAAGTCATGTGGTCAGATGAGACCAAAATAAAACTTTTGGGTCATAATTCCACTAAACATGTTTGGAGGAAGAAGAATGATGAGTACCATCTCAAGAACACCATCCCTACTGTGAAGCATGGGGGTGATAGCATCATGCTTTGGGGGTGTTTTTCTGCACATGGGACAGGGCGACTGCACTGTATTAAGGAGAGGATGACCAGGGCCATGTATTGCGAGATTTTGGGGAACAACCTCCTTCCCTCAGTTAGAGCATTGAAGATGGGTCGAGGCTGGGTCTTCCAACATGACAATGACCCGAAGCACACAGCCAGGATAACCAAGGAGTGGCTCTGTAAGAAGCATATCAAGGTTCTGGCGTGGCCTAGCCAGTCTCCAGACCTAAACCCAATAGAGAATCTTTGGAGGGAGCTCAAAATCCGTGTTTTTTTCAGCAACAGGCCAGAAACCTGACTGATCTAGAGAAGATCTGTGTGGAGGAGTGGGCCAAAATCCCTCCTGCAGTGTGTGCAAACCTGGTGAAAAACTACAGGAAACATTTGACCTCTGTAATTGCAAACAAAGGCTACTGTACCAAATATTAACATTGACTTTCTTAGGTGTTCAAATACTTATTTGCAGCTGTATCATACAAATAAATAGTTAAAACATCATACATTGTGATTTCTGGACCCCTCCATGATTTCTAAGTGGGAGAACTTGCAAAATAGCAGGGTGTTCAAATACTTATTTTCCTCACTGTGTATATATATATATATATATATATATATATATATATATATATATATATATATATATATATATGTATGTAGCATGTCTGGAACAGACAACCTCACCCACAAGGACCACACAACCACTTAGCGATGAGATCTGGTATCTTTAATCTGTTGATAAGGAGAAATCATCAGTTCAAAACGGGGTAGCTGCTCCTCCCACTCTGATACACTCAGTGATGTTTATAGGGAGGAGCGCACAGTGCATGTGTCCACCAGCCTCATGCAGTGAACCTGAGGCCAAAGCAAAACGCACAATAAAAATAAAGAAATAAAAATAAAATGTGAATAAAGAAATAACTATAGTTACAGCATATGAATTTCCTGTTTTCATTTTAAACAATATGCTTCCGAATACTACAAAAAATGTAGTATATTGCATTGCAATAAACATATCAAAATCTTTTACTTGCATTACAAATATGCACCATTTTATACTCCCAACACATGTAAATACACATTAACTCTATATATTCAAATACTGCATCATACTTTAAACAAACAAAACAACTACAAAACATATTTAAACTCAGTGTATGTATACATTACATACAAAATTAGATATTGTGCTTAGTATAATTTGCACAGCCATGTGCAAGCTACACAATGTGCATCACACTCAGCACAAATAAAACGGTTTACCAAATAAAACATCAAATAACAGTCTTACCTTTTTATAACACTTTACATAAAACACTCATTAACCATCATTCAACACTCTTTTCTTTATAAAACAAACAAAACAAATAGCATACCTGTTGATAAGGAGAAATCATCAGTTCAAAACGGGGTAGCAGCTCATCCCACTCTGATACACTCTAGTATTAGCATACAATGCTAATTAGTTAGCGCCACAATATACTGACTATTTACACAAAATCACATTAAACAGTACATCCTTGTTGCAGCTAATACTATTGAATGCTGACACAATTTTAATCACATTTATCCAATGATAAATATACACATTCAGGCAAAAAAATCAACATACCAGTGATGTTTATAGGGAGGAGCGCACAGTGCATGTGTCCACCAGCCTCATGCAGTGAACCTGAGGCCAACGCAAAACGCACGATGAAAAACCCCAGATGTGCCCCGCTGAACGAAGCAGTCGCCGGATCATAGACCAACATGCGCGGTTTACCAACTTTAGGCTCATCAACTCCAAGAACGCCTTGACCCCTGCCAATGTGAGGTGTTACAAAACTTCCATTAAACCCTCCTTCTGCCATAATACTAGTGGTAAGTAATTACAATGGAAAACATACACACACAAAAAAAAATTATCTTCACAGTTATCATATGCTTTAAGTCAAACGAAGGCAAAAACGGGTAAAATGGATAGGAAGTCCAATGTGTGGTGTGGTGAAGCGACAGTTCAATTACTGTTAATGTCCAGACACTGTTACCAGAATGTCAATAATGAAGATGCTTCGGCCGTCGATTTCTGCGTTGTGATCATACGTCGTTGAACCCCAGCGACCAGCTGCAGCGGATCTAGTGCATCCGGGTCACGGCACCAAATTTATGTAGCATGTCTGGAACGGACAACCTCACCCACAAGGACCACACAACCACTTAGCGATGAGATCTGGTATCTTTAATCTGTTGATAAGGAGAACTCATCAGTTCAAAACGGGGTAGCAGCTCCTCCCACTCTGATACACTCAGTGATGTTTATAGGGAGGAGCGCACAGTGCATGTGTCCACCAGCCTCATGCAGTGAACCTGAGGCCAACGCAAAACGCACGATGAAAAACCCCAGATGTGCCCCGCTGATGACACTCCCTCCCCAACAAGTACTCAAAGAAAAGTTCCTCTACATTTTTAGATATTTAAACAAAAATAATTTAAACAAAATTTCGTGAAGTTCATTACTTCAGCATGAATATACACATATGGAAAGTATAACATTAATAAAAAAAAAGAATAATAATTTGAGAAAAAAAAAAATAAAAACACATTAATACAGAAATATATAAATAAAAGGGAAACTCGAAACAAAAATCTAGTCAAAGTACCTTTTATACCAGTTACATATATATATATATATATATATATATATATATATATATATATACATACATACAGGTGTTTTGCTGTGAAGAATGAAGGCGGAAGCCGGAGTACAGTTCGCTTAGGTTTTAATATGGGAAACAACACTCGGTACACAAACACGGCTGGAAGGCAGCTGGGTTGGCAGGGAGAAACTGTAGAGAGAGAGAGAGAGAGAGAGAGAGAGAGAGAGAGAGAGAGAGACGAATATCCGTGGTACACCCTGGAGGGGCAAGGTCCACACAGTCCTAGTTTGAGTACACGGCTGGGTGAGATATCCGGGGTGCGCTTGGGTGAAAGCGCCGCCGTGGGGAAGTCGGTAAGTCCAACGAATTGACGCATAACGTTCAATAACGGATGGTGAGTCAGAGAAAGTGAGGGGTTTAAATAGCAGCAGGTAACGAGTGCCAGGTGTAGGTGGTTAGTATGACGGTGATGCGCTCCGTGCAGGTGGGACGTGCATAAGAGGAGAAGCAGGAGTCTTCCTGACAACAAGTGCATCTCAATAAATTAGAATATCATTAAAAAGATTATTTATTTTAGTAATTCTATGCAAAAAGTAAAACTCATATTATATAGATTCATCACACACAAACTGAAATATTTCAAGTGTTTATTACTTTTAATTTTGATTATTTTGACTCTCAATTAACAAAACCTCGCCGAATAAATAAAAAAAAATTTTAACTTCATAAGACCAATCAAAAAACATTTTTAGTGAATTGTTGGCCTTCTGAAAAGTATGGTCAATTACTGTATATCAGTGGTGGGCTAAAGACAATGAGAAGCAGTGGCCTACATTTACAACATAAATTCAAATATTTGTTCCATGAAATTGTATTAATTTATTCCCAACAGTTTATTCTCTTCATTTTGTAGCATTTTATCTCGGCTGCACTGCTTCCAGTACGTGTATGCGGATGTTAGATCTGATCCAATCAGATTTGTGCTGCCATGTCAATTTAATCTGCTCAAGGCCTTCAAAGTTAGTACTGCTGGCCTTTTTACCTTAGAGAATATTAGCCTTTTAATGAGAAAAAACAAATTAATAATACAAATTGTCCGAAAACTTTTGAAACTCCCTTAAATCGGAGCACCAAAAGACAGAGAGTAGAAAAAGGCAAAAACTACACTGCAAACCAGGGAACCCAGGGCAGAAGAGACTGGAAGCTGACTGAAAAACAAATGTCCAAGAACCGGCAAAAGAACAAACAAAAACTGCCGGCAAATTCCCGAAAAAAAAAAAAAAAAAACATAGTCAGAAAAAAACGAGAGATCCAAAATGGAAGTAAAAAATATTTCAGAGGGAAAAACGGCAGGAGGGTCTCAAAACAAACACGAAGACGAAGAGACAATCTGGCAAGGGATAAAAGCCAAGGAACAAGCTTGGACAGGTCTGACCCCCCTTTACTTTACACTGTACAATTAATAGAGCATGTAGTTCAGATTGAATATTGCAGGAACCTTGAAATGTGGTCAAAGGGAAAAGAAGGAAAGAGAGAAAGAAAGGAAAGGGATAGCAAGCTTAATCTTCAAAATTAAGCACAACCTATCCAAAAATCATCAAGGAATTCAGATTCACCTTAAAATTAAATTAAATCTAAAATTGGTTGGTAAAACCGTTACTTGCATTGGCTTGTTGCGGTAGACAAAGAAATGTCGGTTAGGAGGGAGTCGGATGTTCTTCCAGGTTCTCCTGAAGATTAGAGCAGTTGTTGTTCTTGAAAGTAAAACTTGCCGATAGATCTCGCCTCGAAGAGTCGCTGCTGAGCTGTTCTGAGCGTCTGTTCTGAGGGCCTTCAGGCGTCCGGGCGTCCAGACCTTTCCGATCGAGCCGAGCGAGCGAGAGAGCGAGCCAAGATGACTTGACTAATTATTGATTAGTTGGGTTCAATATATTTTAAAGGTCCCCAGCCCCACCCATCTTTGGGGAAATGGCCAATGCTATGGCCTGAAATTTTGGAGGAAGAAACTTGCTTTGTTCATTATCCAAAATGTATTAAGACAGTATGGTGCATTCCATGATCAGATAAAATGCACCATTGTTTGCAAAATAAGGAACAGATAATTTTGTGATCATTTTGAAATAATCAAACTCTTGATGTCACCCAAATGAGGATGGGTTCCCCTTTTGAGTCTGGTTCCTCTCAAGGTTTCTTCCTCATTACATCTAAGGGAGTTTTTCCTTGACACAGTCGCCACGGCTTGCTCATCAGGGATAAATGCACACCATTCACCTTGACTGTTGATTTCTGTAAAGCTGCTTCGAGACAATGTCTTTTGTGAAAAGCGCTATAGAAATAAACTTGACTTGATTTGACTTGACATTAAACATAAAAAGCAAGGACAGCATTAAAACAGAGGTACATTAACATACCAGTTAACATTAACATACCATTAACATACCAGTATTTAAGGTATAACTTTGTTAATACAATGTTATATTCTGGTATATAAAATGGACCCTTGTTAGGAAAGTAAAGAGCAGATAATTGTATATCAGCTTTGACAACAAGCCTTAAAAGAAAAGACAGCATTAAAACAGAGGTACATTAACATACCGGGACTAATATTTAAGGTATAACTTATGTTAGTACAATATTATATTCTGGTATATAAAATGCACCCTTGTTAGGAAAGCAAAGAGCAGATAATTTTATATCAACTTTGACATCAGGCCTTGAAAGAAAAGACAGCATTAAAGTGGAGGTACATTAATAAACCTTCAGAGTGTAACTATTGTTGAGGTAGAGTTAAACACTTGGTTTATTTAAAGATACATACAAGATGTATGTTTGTGTCATATAATGTGGGACATTTTTTTTTATTATTTAATTAATAAAAGAATGCTCCCTTGTGGTCTGTGTGTATATGTGTGTGTGTCACAACCAGATGTACTGGGGCAGAGTTTTGAGAGTGAATTGTTTTATGGATTGAGGGTCCCTGTGGAGTCAACCAGAGAGGCCAGGGGGTTATATGGCTTTCGGGGTGGTGTGTTTGTGTGTGTGTGCTGTGTAAGGTATAGAGCAGGGGTGGCCAACCAGTCAGAGACCGAGAGCCACATTTTTTACTGTTTTACCGCAAAGAGCCACATCATACACATGGGCACACATGAACATCACCCATCCCTTCCTCTTACACACACACACACACACACACACACACACACACACACACACACCTCTGCTCAGCCAGATGTATTGTAAATGTCACACACAAACATAATGACAGAAATGGACTCCTACAGTTCTAAGACCACAGGACAGTCATTTTCAACAATGAACACTGCACTGCCTCACACACACAAACTCTTAGTTTAACCAAGTCCACAAACAAAAATATAATAATTTACAATAGCGTTTTTCTTTTACTATGCATGTTACTTAGTGGGAATTTTGGCATTCCTTGCCTTGAACAATCCCCTTCAAATCTGGCTCGTATTCGGTTGTTGCCACTCGTAACAATTCTTTTACCTGGGTGTCAGTCAGAACAGATCGATGCTTTGATTTCACGTGTTTCAGGGTAGAAAACACAGACTTTGTTTGTGTTTTTTTTTTTTTTTTATGTTCGTGTTCACTTCGCTTGAGTTCAATACCGTATTTTCGTCAGATGCGCATGTGCGTGAGATGAATATACCGCAGGGGTGGGCAATTAATTTTTTACAAGGGGACACATGAGAAACCTGAATTGTGTCAGAGGGCCACACCAACGATTATATTTTAGGGATGCACTGAAATGAAAATTCAATTCAAAAGGCAATGAAATCCATAATTTTTTGTGTTATGCCTTTTGCCTTGGCACCATCACTGGAAAACTTTCCTGCCTTTTCAAAAACGTCCTCTACAGACGGAGTGTGCATGCTCGGATTTACTTTACTTTTCTGCCCCACGTTCTTCTCATATTTAGAATGGCAATCGGGATGTTTGGATTTCAGGTGATAAATTAAACCCGACTTGGAGAAACTCTTTGCAGATACACCCCCTCTTTTCAGCATTGCATGTTTTGCAAATCGCTATCCACACACCGCAGACATGTCAGCTCTTATCCAGATAACCGTGTGCTGGCTGTGCATTTTTATTGCGTCATTACAATTGTGTTTCGGCCGTGTTGTTTCGGTGATTTAGGTATTTCGGCCAAAAATTTTCGGTGCATACCTGTAATTTATGATTGGCCTCATGCGGTCCGGACAGGGACGTACAAAGGGCCGGATGTGGCCCACGGGCCGTAGTTTGCCCAGGTCTGATATACCGCAAAGTTTCCCAGTAGGGGCAAGCTTAAAAATACCATATTGAACTCAAGCGAAGCGAACACGCACATTAAAAAACAAACAAACACAAACTTCGATATGAACGTAAGAGCCGCATGAAACCAGTCAAAGAGCTGCATGCAGCTCGCGAGCCGCAGGTTGGCCACCCCTGGTATAGAGACTGGCTTGTGTTATCAGTTGATTGCTGCTTTGAAATCAGCTGGAGAGGTCAGGGTTTGTCCTGCTTCATGTCTTCCAGTGCGGGGTTCTTTTTTGTAGAGAAAAAGGATGGGACATTACGCCCCTGCTTTGATTATCGTGGCATCAATAGTATTACCATAAAGAACCACTATCCGCTCCCCTTAATGGACACAGTTTTTAAACAGCTCCAAGAAGCTTCCATTTTCACAAAACTGGACCTGAGGAATGGGGAATGGCACTGTGGTATACAAACCCCCAATAAAAGTGTAAACCATGGTGCTCATAGTTTGATTAAATTGCAGCTGTCAAGGTTTAAAAGGAATGCTTGGGACATAAACTCTAAATTACCTGTGCCAGACGTTACATACAGGAATGCCTTGGGACATGAAGTCTAAATGCTACAACGGCCAGGAGCTCCAGCCCTCCAATGGGGTAAGGTCCATTGGACCTGAGGAGGTCGATGGCGTAGGAGGTCGATGTCACAGTCATATGGCCGATGAGCAAGTAAGGAGGAAGCTCAGGCCTTGCTGAATACTTGTCCTAGGTCATGATAAACCAAGGGAATGGAGTCGAGGTCCAAGGTCTCACGGGAAACAGAGGCAGATGGCTGAGTTAAACAGTGGGAATGGCAGAAGGTTAAGACTTTACTTGTGGACCAGTCCAGGTGGGGGTTGTGTTTCTGCAGCCAGGGAAAGCCGAGCAGTTTGTGGCACTGCTGAGGTGGTATGGAAGCCCAGGTTTCTTTGACAGTGGCCTTCAGCTCATCTGCATTTTTTGGTCTTTTGTTTCTCATTTTCCTCTTCACAATAGCTTCTCTATGTGTTTCAGGTCTGGAAATGGACAGGTCTGTGCATAGTGGCTCTTGAAACACTGACTCCAGCTGCAGTCCACTCTTTGTAAATCTCCCTCAAATTCTTGAATGGGCTTAATTTCACCTTTTTCTACCACATTTTTCCTTCCATTCAACTTTTCATTAATGTGCTTGGATACAGCACTCTGTGTAACCTTTTGTGTCTTACCCTCCATGTGCAGGGTGTCAATGATCGTCTTCTGGACAACTGTCAAGTGAGCAGTCTTCCCCATGATTGTGTAGGCTGAACCAGATTGAGACACAGAAAACCTGTGCAGGTGTTTGGATTTAATTAACTGATTAGAGTGTGATACCACGAGTCTCTAATATTGAACATTTTCATAATAATAATATCTTCTGAGATACTGAATTTTGGGTTTTCTTTAACTGTAAGCCATAATCATCAAAAGAAACACTAGAAATATATCAGTCTGTGTGTGATGAATATATATTATATACAAGTTTCACTTTTTTATTGATTTACCAAAATCATTTTAATGATTGTGTGTGTGTGTGTGTGTGTGTGTGTGTGTGTGTGTGTGTGTGTGTGTGTATATATATATATATATATATATATATATATATATATATATATATATATATATATATATATATACACACAGGTGTTCTGCCACTCTTTATCTTACTGAGCTTGCTGTATACACATGCATTATGGTGGAAAAGGTTTGGGTCTCCTTGTTCAAGTTAATGGAATATGTAAAGTGACCACATCTAAAAAGACATCTTATACAATTGTGTGCATCCAACTATGTGGGATGTGAAAAACCTCATATGGCTGAAAAAAATCAAGGTGTCCTAATACTTTTGTCCATATAGTGTAATTCAAACCCATAGAAAGACAAACATTTTAATCTTTTCAGGAATAATACAGGAATATGAGTTTGTTACTGTTGTACAGTTTCAAACTAGCTATTCAGGTCTGAGGAGTTGCATGCAAAGGAAATGGTTTAATACATACTTTAAACAATACTCCATCCCACCTATAAGCGCTTCTTGAATATCTCTTTTTAGATGAAAAAATGTACCCAGCTTAGAAAATCTTTTTTTTACAGAAATATTCTAAACATTAACAGTTCAGTTTTTTTTTACTTTCCAGCTCTGCCCTGCATTCAAATGGCCCATTATTTAAAAATATATGCAGTATGAACTGAATACATTGATGTCAATTTCCTTTTAAAATTAGTAGGTAATGACCCATGGATACAGCCAATTCCACCACAGATAAAATAACTTGAAATAGAAGTGCCTGACATTTCAATTAATTGCTGCAAGCATGCCTGGCCTTGGTAGTCACCTCCACACCAGGTTCAATTAAGTCTTACTTTTCTCTCTCAACCTTTAGGACAATAACAGAAGCTGTTAATTGCTCTTGAGCAATATATGAATGCAAGGGGCCCTGTAATGATGTCAAAATGTAAAAAGAAAAATGTACTTGAAAGATCATTTATGATGTTTAAAAGATAAATAGGTATTAATAGTTAGAATTCATATATTTTTATTCTGACAGTTTGTTATGCTGATAGGTGCTATATGTGGCTGTGGCCACCCTAAAGTTGTAAAATAATGCTAACCATGGTAAGTTGTGATTAGTTTCTGATCAAAAGATCACTGTTGACAGTATATTTTTCATTTGTGTACTAAACTCAGCCTATCAGTGACTATTCAGTTTTACTGAATTCAATTACTATCAATAATTAAATACAAAGCAGCAAGAAGAGTTGCGGTGTAAGCTGAGGTGTGAAAGCACAAAGAAACACATCTATCTATATCGCAGTAATAAAGCACATCGGGCAAAACCTCGCGCTTCGTCCTGCCTCCTCTCTGTCAGCAAATGACACTGAACAACATTCCCACAAACACAGCTATGTTTAGACAGACAATATTTTCCTAAATATAAACTTTTTCTTTAAGTGTACCACAGATTTGTTACATGCATAGCTGCATGAACAGCTAAAGCTTATTGATGACCTTTTAAATTCTAATTTTGATCACTTTAATATGTGTTACTGAAATCGCATATGTGCTTGAAACGTGACAGTCTGAATGACCTGTTTAAACAGGCACGTTGGAATTTGTGTGATTTTTACAGTGCATCCGGAAAGTATTCAGTGCTTTACTTTTTCCTTTTATTTTATTTTACAGCCATATTCCAAAATGTATTCAATTCATAATTTTCCTGAAAATACCATATAATAGCAATGTGAAAGAAGTGTATTTAAAATCTTTCCAAATTTATAAAATATAAAAAACTGAAAAAATCACATCTACATAAGTATTCACAGCCATTGCCATGACACTCAAAATTGAGCTCAGGTGCATCCTGTTTCCACTGATCATCTCACCTTGAGATGTTTTGATAACTTGATTTCATTGAGTCCAACTTGAGTCCATCTATGGTAAATTCAGTTGATTGGACATGATTTGAAAAGGAACACACCTGCCTATATAAGGTCCCACAGTTAACAGTGCATGTCAGAGCGCAAACCAAGCCATGACATTTGAGATTGTCTGTAGACCAAAATTGTATCGAGACACAGATCTGGGGAAGGCAGTGGTAGGCCGTCAGGCCAAGCAAGACCTTCTCTGCTGGCCTAAACACTATCAGAAGCACTGACCTACATTTACATCCTAAATTCAAATATTTGTCCCATTAAATTGAATTGATTTATTCCCAACAGTCTATTCTCTTAATTTCAAAGTGCTTCTCATGGCTGCAGTGCTTTCGGTACGTATATGTGGCTGTTCGTTTTTTTTTGTCCAATCAGATTTCAGCCTCTATTTGCTGCCATGTCGATCTATTCTGCCAAGACACTTCAGAATCAATATTGCTGGCCGATGTACCTTAGACTATATTAGCAATTGGTCTGTTTCTTTAACCAATCAGATTTTAAATTTGCCCCACAGTGCCAGCTAGCTGGCCCAGAATAGTGTCAGCATTTTTCCATCCTCTGATTGGTTGGTCAGAGGGAAACTGTTACAGCCAAGTTTGACTAGAAAAACACATCTGTAGTGCTCTGCACACATTAATACATCTGAGTTTTTTTTACACCCACAATGGCTGACTGAGGAAGAGAAATTGACTTGGTCTCGGACATACTTAAAAATCCATTTTCAAGGCAGATTTTTCCGTCTGACTTTTTTTTCAAGGTTGACTAACTTCGAAACTAGCTAGCTAGCTCATCTCAGCCTGGGAAAGGGTTTGTTCGCCACTTTCAGACCAATGCCCACGAGTGGTACCACTGGCCTACAGCCTCTAAGGAGTGGTGCAAATTATGAGTATGTCAGGATTTAAGCCTCATCACAGCACAGAGACAGCGCTAGTTAAGGTGGTAAATGATCTACTATTGGGCTTTGATTAAGATTGTGTCCTCTTACTTATTTTGCTCGACCTTAGTGCAGCTTTTGACACCAATGATCATACTATTCTGTTTGCTAGACTTGAGAATGTTGTTGAAATAAAGGGAACAGCTCTCTCCTGGCTTAGGTCTTATTTGACTGATTGCTATCAGTTTTTTGTTGTAAATGGTGAGTTACAAACACTCTCTGAGGTAAAGTTTGGTGTTCAGCAAGGATCTGCCTTAGGCCCACTGCTTTTCTCTTTATATATGCTGCCTCTGGGTGAAATTATACATAAACATGGTATTTGCTTACATTGCTATGCTGATGATACACAGATGTATATTTAAGCAAACCCAGATGAGAGAGATCAGCTTAAAAATTGTGAGGAGTGTGTAAATGACATTAGACAGTGGATGCTTTATAACTTCCTTCTGCTCAACTTGTATAAGACGTAAGTACTTTTACTAGGACCACATGCAGCTAGAAGTAAACTTTTTGATTACGTAGCATTTCTGGATGGTGTTTCTATCTTGTGCAGTGTGTACAGCAGTCAAAGACCTTGGTGTAATTATTGACCCTAGTCTTTCCTTTAAGGCTTATGTAAATAAAATTACCAGGATCACCTGTTTCCACCTTAGAAATATTGCTGAAATTAAAAATATGATGTAACAGGATGCAGAAAAACTAGTTTATGCTTTTGTTACATCTATATTAGACTAATGTAATGCTTTACTGTGTGGGTGTTTAATTAAATTAAATTAAATCTTGCATTGATTATAAAACGCTACTACTGACGTATAAAGCACTTAACAGTCTCGTACCGCAGTATCTGAGTGAACTTCTGTACCATTATGATTCTCCAGCCTTCATGGATCAAAAGGCTATTTGTTGGTACCTCAAATAATGACTACAGCAGGGGGCAGATCTTTCTCTTATAAAGCCCCACAGTTAGGAACAGCCTTCCAATCAGTGTTCGGGATGCAGACACAGTCTCAGTGTTCAAGTAAAGGCAGAAAACATATTTATTTAGTCAAGTCTTTTTTCAGTAGATTTTTCTTAGGCAAAGGAGCAGATCTGTAGGGATCATGGATATAGAGTGTTTGGTGAACTGGGATATTTGTATGCTGTTGTCTACCTCACTCTCACACATTCACTCAGGTTTGTTGACGGTGGTGTGGTGGGTCGTCTCTTATCCCAGAGATCCCTAATGTTACCTTCTGGTTACCTTTTAGTTATGCTGCCATAGCGAGTCTTGCGGAGTTCCCAACAACAGTGTCCTTAAATTTCATACAACAATTGAGACACATAATAATTCATATCCTTCTCTTACTGTCACCCCTCTTCTCTCTCTCTCTCTCTCTCTCTCTCTCTCTCTCTCTCTCTCTCTCTGTCTCTCGGTTGAGTTAAACATGCTCCTGAGAATCCAGTGACCCCTGTTTCTGCCCCTCATCTCTCCCTGGATCTTTGTCCAGGCCTGCCTCTGGATAGTGTCCTCTTCAAATGGAGGCCACTCTGTGGGGACAATTTCTAATTAACGCCTTGGGTGGTTCCATAGAATTCTGGAGTGAGAACGGGAGCTTTGAGGATAGATTTGGACTGTCAGTTTGGAATATCAACAGTCTGCTACACTGACTCAGGACTACAGTTTCCATCACTCTACAATCAAATGGACATTCGGTGCAACCCAGATGATGATGGGTTCCCCCTTAAGTTTTTTTTTGCCACATTCGCCACCAGCTTGCTCATCAGGGACAAACTTACACTTATAAAGAACATCTTATTCATTTTTATCACCACATTATCTATGTAAAGCTGCTTTGAGACAATGTTTATTTTTAAAAGCGCTATACAAATAAAAATGAATTTAATTGAATTAAAGATCTTTTCATTGAAAATAACAAGGATGAACAGGATTAGAAATAAGCTTATTAGAGGGAACATGCATGTAGGATGTTTTGGGGACAAAGTGAAAGAAGCCCAATTGAAATGGTGTGGACATGTGCAGAGGATGGACAATTGGTATATCAGTAAGAGATGTGGTGAGGAAAGACATGCAGGTAGTTGGTTTGAAAGAGGCAGATGTTGAGGACAGAGTAGTATGGAGACGGATGACCTGCTGTGGCGACCCCTATTGGGAGCAGCCGAAAGAAGAAGAAGAAGAAGAAGAATGGAGTCCTCCTGTGGTAAATTCAGTTGATTTGGACAGGATATGGAATGGCACACACCTGTCTATATAAGGTCCCACAGTTAATAGTGCATGTCAGAGCACAAACCAAGCCATGAAGTCCAAAAAGCAACTCAAGAACTATGAGGCTGAATTTGTACTGTACTTAATATGAGCCCTACAATGTCTACTACAATAACTTAGGGCCACAGTTTGCAGGAATAGTTCTTTCCAGGAACAATGATAAATCTATAATAAATGCATATTAAGTGCCACCCAGTTGAGAATGGCTTCCCTTTTGAGTCTAACAACTCGTCGCTCAAGTTAATAGGGTGATTGGCACAGGGTATAATGTCATTCTGGTAAGTCTGTTAATAAGGTTTTTAGGGCATTATTGGCCCAAGCCCAACCTGATGGCCTAGCTAAAGCCCAACTTGATAGGAAGGTTCAGATTGACTGATTACGTTATATCCCAGACCCACCCTTTTATGAGGAAAGGAGAGCCAAGACCCACAACAAGTCAGGTCAAGAAGCTTGTATTGTTATTTCAACCATATATAGCTAAAGCAGTACAAGTAGGGTTAGAGCCATAACCTAGAGACGTTCCCATTTAGGAACTCGAGCTGCGTCGAAACACTTTGGGAACGAGTATACTATAGCACCATACTGACCAGTCCTTGCCTAGAGTGTCTGCGCAACACCAGCATGCAGGACAGAGGAGCCAGAAGTGGCTCTGAAGTCTAGGTCAAAAAACCTGACAAAGGTCAACAGGGTGGACCAACCCACAGCATTACAAATGTCCTGCAAGGGCACCCTGCGGACAAGGCCATAAAGGCCGCCATACTCCAGGTTGAATGAGCCTCGACTCCGAACGGAGTGGGAAGACCAGAGGACTCTTAACCAACCGAAATCGCATCCACAATCCATCGACTGAGAGTCTACTTATTGGCAGGAAAACCTTTCCTATGAGGGCTAAAGCAGACAAACAGTTGCTCTGACCTCCTCCAAGGTCTAGTCCTGTGGAGGTACATATCTAGTGCTCGCACTGGACACAGTCGATTCTGCTTTTGCTGGTCTGGAACTAGAAAGGGAGGAGGGCGGAATGCCTGCAACATGAGAGGTAGTGAGGGAGCAGTAGGGATCTTGGGTACATACCCAGCTCTAAGATAGAGGAATGTATTGGCCATGACAGGGGTAAACTCCAGGAGAGACAGGGCCACAGACAGGGCCTGTAGGTCCCCGATCCTTTTAAGGGTGGATATTGCCAAAAGGAAGGGGGCCTTAACCGACAGGTACTTAGAGGCCACCCTGGCCAAAAGTTCGAAGCGGGGCATAGACAGAGCTGCCAGCATGAAGGCTAAATCCCACACAGGCACTCTGGATCATAACCCGGGCCTCAGCCTCCGTGTGCCACACAGGAAACGTGTCACGAGAGGGTGTTTCCCTAGCGACTGCCCCGCTGGCGGGGTAAGCTGCGATAGCGGACACATAAACCTTCAAGGTGGATGGGGCCAACACAACAAGGCACTCCCAAGACAGGGCCCTGAGACAGGAACGCGTGTTTTCTCCAAATATCTATGGTTCCAAGAGCTTGCCTCAAAACATTGATAGTACTGACAGCTGCCCCCTCAGGAGAACCCTCTGTCTCTGAGCCACCACTGGAGGGGTATCACGTTACAGTAAGCACGTTGGATGCTGCCCCATGAGCCCCAGCAGCCTCTGGAACTGCCTCACAGTAAGTGGTTGGCCTTAGTTGGAGTTGGCCTTAGTTGGAGCTAGTACCAACCATTAATTGATATAGTTTAGAATGCAGATGCCCTGAAGCCGTAGTGGGCCTAGAGCTGCATGCATGCAAGGGGGCGGGGCGAGAGTGCTAGGGCAAATGTAAGGACCCGATATTAGTAAGCCTCGCCCCGGAAAGCAAACCTTAGGAACCTCTTGTGAGCAGAAAGGATGGCTATGTGGAAATAGGCATCCCTTAGATCTATCATGACAAACCAGTCCTCGGACTTGATCTGTGACACAACCTGCTTGAGGGTAAGCATCCTGAACCTGAGTCTCATGAGTGAGCGGTTCAAGGAGAGTAGATCGGCCTGGATCCGCCATCCTTCTTCGGAACCACGAAATACTGGCTGTAGTAGCCTGACTCTCTGACTGAGGGGGAAACCACCTCGATGGCCCCTTTCCTTAGGAGGGTGTGCAGAGGGAGGTGTTCAGAAGGCTCAGCTTCTCAATCAGGTCCTGAGGGATGATTGTGTTGAATACTGAGCTGAAGTCTATGAACAGCATTCATACATATGAGTCCTTGTTGTCCAGGTGGGTGAGGGCCAGATGAAGGTTTATGGAGATGGCATCCTCCATGGAGCGATTTGGACGATACGGGAACTGCATGGGGTCCAGTGAGCATGGAAGCTGGGTCTTGATGTGCCTCATGATAAGCCTCTCAAAGCACTTTAACACGATGGGTGTGAGTCCGACGAGATGATAGTCATTGAGGCAGGAGACAGTAGACTTCTTCAGCATGGGAACGATGGTCGTTGACTTGAAGCACGTAGGAACAACACCGCTGCTCAGGGAGATATTGGTTAAGACATCCGCTAGCTGTTCTGCACATTCCCTGAGCACTCTGCCAGGAATGTTATCTGTTCCAGCAGACTTCTTGTGGTTTAACTCTGCATACAGTTTTCCTTACTTCAGCTGTGGTTAGACAGAGCACCTGGTCACTGGGAGGAGAGGTGGTCTTTCTTACTGCCATGTTGTTCTGCACCTTGAACCGGGTGTAGAAGTCGTTCAGCGCATCTGGGAGGGAGCCATCACAGTCACAAGCAGGTGAAGTTGTCTTGTAGTTCGTGATCGCCTGGATGTGGCTGTGGATTCTCTTTCCATGTGCGCGCTTCACTTCTCTGATGGCATGGGACAGTATGGCCCTCACTGTCTTTAAGGCCATCTTGTCCCCTGCTCTGAAGGCGGAGTCTCAGGCTACAAAGCGAAAGTAGCACCATTTTGGGTCCGGAGCAGCCGCTACAAGCTCTTAGACCATGTACAGTGAGGAAAATAAGTATTTGAACACACTGCTATTTTGCAAGTTCTCCCACTTAGAAATCATGGAGGGGTCTGAAATTGTCATCGTAGGTGCATGTCCACTGTGAGAGACATAATCTAAAAAAAAAAAAATCCAGAAATCACAATGTATGATTTTTAAACTATTTATTTGTATGATACAGCTGCAAATAAGTATTTGAACACCTGTCTATCAGCTAGAATTCTGACCCTCAAAGACCTGTTAGTCTGCCTTTAAAATGTCCACCTCCACTACATTTATTATCCTAAATTAGTTGCACCTGTTTGAGGTCATTAGCTGCATAAAGACACCTGTCCACCCCATACAATCAGTAAGAATCCAACTACTAACATGGCCAAAACCAAAGAGCTGTCCAAAGACACTAGAGACAAAATTGTACACCTCCACAAGGCTGGGAAGGGCTACGGGGAAATTGCCAAGCAGCTTGGTGAAAAAAGGTCCACTGTTGGAGCAATCATTAGAAAATGGAAGAAGCTAAACATGACTGTCAATCTCCCTCGGACTGGGGCTCCATGCAAGATCTCACCTCGTGGGGTCTCAATGATTCTAAGGAAGGTGAGAAATCAGCCCAGAACTACACGGGAGGAGCTGGTCAATGACCTGAAAAGAGCTGGGACCACTGTTTCCAAGGTTACTGTTGGTAATACACTAAGATGTCATGGTTTGAAATCATGCATGGCACGGAAGGATCCCCTGCTTAAACCAGCACATGTGCAGGCACGTCTTAAGTTTGCCAATGACCATTTGGATGATCCCTCCTTCCCTCAGTTAAAGCATTGAAGATGGATCGAGGCTGGGTCTTCCAACATGACAATGACCCGAAGCACACAGCCAGGATAACCAAGGAGTGGCTCTGTAAGAAGCATATCAAGGTTCTGGCATGGCCTAGCCAGTCTCCAGACCTAAACCCAATAGAGAATCTTCGGAGAGAGCTCAAACTCCGTGTTTCTCAGCGACAGGCCAGAAACCTGACTGATTAAGAGAAGATCTGTGTGGAGGAGTGGGCCAAAATCCCTCCTGCAGTGTGTGCAAACCTGGTGAAAAACTACAGGAAACGTTTGACCTCTGTAATTGCAAGCAAAGGCTACTGTACCAAATATTAACATTGACTTTCTCAGGTGTTCAAATACTTATTTGCAGCTGTATCATACAAATAAATAGTAAAAAAAATCATACATTGTTTTTTTTTTGTTTTTTTTTTAGATTATGTCTCTCACAGTGGACATGCACCTGCAATGACAATTTCAGATTTCTAAGTGGGAGAACTTGCAAAATAGCAGGGTGTTCAAATACTTATTTTCCTCACTGTATAGTCAACAAGCACTACCCTTAAGTCAATCCAGCAACCTTAGCCACCAAGCTTAACAAAACAGCTGTTGTAACCTTCACACAAGATGAGCTCCAGTAGGAGGCCAACAAGGCAGCCAATGAACTGGCTTCAGAAGTCATGTCCTAGTCTTTCATTCCAAGTTTCATTCCAGCCAGAGACCAAAAACCAAATTTAGAGAATATTTTTTCCTCTTTTCAAAACTGGAGCTTGAGGGAAACTAGGTGGCCTCCCTAGTCAAGCTTTAGGCCTAATCACATAAATCAGCATCCATCCATGACCTGCTTATGCCAGGGGGTGACCGCATGGCCTATATCCATGACCTATATCCATGACCTGTTCTTACAACCAAGCCTCTCACAAGTATGCCCCAGTTAATAGAAAAAAACAATACCTGCTTCCAGACCAAGGATTTAATATAGACATTTGGCTCAAGGGGGCTGGCCCACCAGAGAGGGTATCTTGTTATTTACAGGGATTATGTTAAAGATGAGCAACCCAGCCATTAGGGAGGCACAAGCCAATGCACTTTTAATGCTGGTCCCAAGCCCCAATAAATGGGGAGGGTTGCGTTAGGAAGGGCATCCAGCGTAAAACATGTGCCAAATCGAATATGCAGATCACAAATAAGAATTTCATACCGGATCGGTCGAGGCCCGGGTTGACAACGACCACCACAGGTATCGTTAGCCAACAGGGTACCAGTGGAAATTGGGCTACTGTTGGCAGAAGGAGAAGAAGGAGAGGAGGAAGATGTCTACAGAGACAGCAGGAAAAGGAGAAGTGTAGGAGAGTGGAGGTTTGGGTTGGTACTTTAAATGTTGGTACTATGGCTGGTAAAGGGAGAGAGATAGCTGATATGATGGAAATGAGAAAGGTAGATAAGTTGTGTGTTCAGGAGACCAAGTGGAAAGGGATTAAGGCCAGGAACATTGGAGGTGGGTTTAAACTGTTCTAATATGGTATGGATGGAAAGAGAAATGGTGTAGGGGTGATTCTGAAGAAAGAGTACAGTAAGAGTGTAGTGGAGGTGAAGAGAGTTCTACAGGGGTGATGATCGTGAAGCTGGAAGTTGAAGGGATGATGATAAATGTCATCATTTATCTCCACAAGTCGGCTGTGAGATGGAGGAGAAGGAAAGATTCTGGAGTGAAATAGATGAAGTGGTAGATGGTGTACCTAGAAAAAAACGATTTTTGATTGGGGCAGACTTTAATGGGCATGTAGGTGAACGGAACAGAGGTGATGAGGAGGTGATGGGTAGGTATGGTTTTAAGGAGATGAATATAGAAGGACAGATGGTGGTAGATTTTGCTACAAAGATGGAAATGGCAGTGGTAAATACATATTTTAAGAAGAAGGATGATCATAAGGTGACCTACAAGAGTGGGGAAAGGTGCACACAGGTGGACTATGTTCTATGCAGGAGATGCAACCTGAAGGAGATTGGAGACTGCATCGGATGGTGGTCTGTAGGATGTTTTGGAGGCAAAGAAGAAGAGGAGGAGAGTGAGGACTGAAAGAAGAATAAGATGGTGAAAAATGAAGGAGGAACAGTGTGGTGTGAGGTTCAGGGAAGAGGTCAGACAGGGGCTCAGTGGTGGTGAAGAGGTGTTGAATGATTGGGTAACTACTGCAGGAGTGATGTGGGTGGCAGCTAGAAAAGTACTTGGTGTGACATCTGGAAATAGAAAGAAAGACAAAGAGATGTGGTGGGGGAAAGAGGTTGGTAAAACAGAAGTGGGACAGAGTGATGAGAAAAGTAATCAGGAGTACAAGGAGATGCGGCAGCAGGTAAAGAGGGATGTTGCAAAGGCCAAGGAAAAGGCATACGAGGAGCTGTATGAGAGGTTGGACACTAAGGAAGGAGAAAAGTTTTTGTACCGATTGGCCAGGCAGAGGGACCGAGCTGGGAAGAATGTATTGCAAGTTAGAGCATTAAAGGATGGAGATGGAAATGTGTTGACTAGTGAGGAGAGTGTGTTGAGAAGGTGGAGGGAGTATTTTGAGCAGCTGATGAATGAGGAAAATGAGAGAGAGAGAAGGTTGGATGATGTGGAGTTGGTGAAGCAGGATGTGGATAGGATTAGTAAGGAGGAAGTGAGAGCAGCGATTAAGAGGATGAAGAGTGGAAAGTTGGTTGGACCAGATGACATACCTGGAGCATGGAGATGTTTAGGAGAGATGGCAGTGGAGATTTTAACCAGATTGTTTAACAAGATTCTGGAAGGTGAGAGGATGCCTGAGGAGTGGAGAAGGAGTGTGCTGGTACCGATCTTTAAGCATAAGAGAGATGTGCAGACCTGCAGTAACTACAGGGGAATAAAGTTGATCAGTCATACCATGAAGTTATGGGAAGTAGTGGAAGCCAGGCTGAGAGAAGAGGTGACCATCTGTGAGCAACAATATGGTTTCATGCCAAGGAAGAGCACCACAGACACATTATTTGCTTTGAGAATGTTGATGGAGAACTATAGAGAAGGACAGAGGGAACTGCATTGTGTACTTGTGGATTTAGAGAAAGCATACAACAGAGTGCCAGGAAAGGAGTTGTGGTATTGTATGAGGAAGTCAGGTGTGTCAGAGAAGTATGTGAGGGTGGTGCAGGACATGTATGAGGACAGTGTGACAGCAGTGAAGTGTGCAGTAGGAACAACAGACTGGTTCAGGGTGAAGGTTGGACTGCGTCAAGGATCAGCCCTGAGCCCTTTTCTGTTTGCAGTGGTGATGGACAGGTTGACCGACGAGGTAAGATAGGAGTCTCCCTGGACTATGATGTTTGTGGATGATATTGTGATTTGTGGTGAGAGTAGTGAGCAGGTTGAGAAGAGCCTGGAGAGGTGGAGGTATGCGCTGAAGAGAAGGGGAATGAAAGTCAGTAGAAGTAAGAAAGAGTACATGTGCTTAAATGAGAGGGAGGGCAGTGAAGTGCTGTGGTCACAGGGAGAAGAGGTGGAGAAGGTGGAGGAGTTCAGGTACATGGGGTCAACAGTGCAGAATAATGGAGAGTGTGTTAGGGAAGTAAAGAAAAGAGTGCAGGCAGGGTGGAGTGGGTGGAGAAGAGTGACAGGAGTGATTTGTGATAGTAGGGTATCTGCAAGAATGAAAGGGAAAGTTTATAGGACTGGTGAGACCTGCGATGTTTTATGGATTAGAGACAGTGGCATTGAGTAAAAGACAGGAGGCGGAGCTGGAGGTAGCAGAGCTGAAGATGTTAAGGTTTTTGTTGGGAATGACGAGGATGAACAAGATTAGAAATGAGTTTATTAGAGGGACAGCACATGTAGGATGTTTTGGTGACAAGGTGAGGGAGGCGAGATTGAGATGGTTTGGACATGTGCAGAGGAGAGACATGAGTTATATCGGAAGAAGAATGCTGAGGATGGAGCCACCAGGAAGGAGGAAAAGAGGAAGGCCAAGGAGGAGGTTCATGGATGTGGTGAGAGAAGACATGCAGGTGGTTGGTGTGAAAGAGGCAGATGTAGAGGACAGGGTGGTATGGAGACGGATGATCCACTGTGGCGACCCCTAATGGGAGCAGCCGGAAGAAGAAGAAGAATATGCAAAAAAAATTGCAAATTATATTTGAAATTTCCATATGTGGATACATAAATCGAGCTTTAGTCTCCACTCTATTGTCAGAGAACCACCAGTCACGCCTCCCTCCAAGGCTCACACTTTCACTCAGCCTCTCCCTGCTCTAATCACCTACACCTGTTGCCCATTTACTTATCCCCTTTATAAGCTCCCGATCCCCCTCACTCACTGTTGGATCTACCTGTTGCTACCATAGATCACTCGGACTACTGACCACTCCTGTTTCCCTGTGCGTCCATGCTCCTGGCTAGGCTTCATGTGAAGAACTCAAGTTAAGTCTGTGTTTGCATAATTGGAATAAATAAAGACATTCTGTTGTTCTCCTGGTTCCTATGCCTGGTCTATCTGTGACATTTATAAGCAGGTGTTGATGTTTTTATTATGCACCACCTATCATTTCAAACATTTTATTTCCAGCCAGTAGCATTATAGAAAAAATGATTGATCGAAAATATAGCCAATGAGTGCAGGATTCTAACGATATATAGGAGGATCTTATTTCCCACGTGGGTGAGTCTTAGTTTTATTACTCTTTACAAACTCTTAGTGGTCAAAGCAGCACACACGCACACAAACCAGGAAGTGAATGCAGCTCTCAGTTCTGCTCAAATCTCTAACTGGGCTTTGTTTACAAAGAAAAAAAAAGAAAAGGAAAAAAAAATGAACAGTCCAAATATTTGTTTTATCTGAGATTTGCACAAAGCAGCGCTGTGGAAAATTTTCTTGGGGCGGAGTAACAACAGAGATTTGGAGATCTGCATGGAGATGAACCTGAAAATCTGAACCTATTTTACAGTAACACAATTGTATAGGTTTTATTGCCTGTTTGTTTTTATAAGATAAATGATTGAAAAGTAAGTGTGTGTGTGTGTGTGTGTGTGTGTGTGTGTGTGTGTGTGTGTGTGTATTTGGAATGGCAGGACATCAATATGAAACAGTGCTTTTCTGGATTGCTCCAGGACTGATTTCATGTATTTATATGTGAAATAAAAATAATGTTCAATGTATATCCATGGCACTTCATCATCAATAACGTATTATCTTTTTGAGCAATATAAACTTTGAATAATGGCCAGCAGAGCAATATATGCAACCATCGCGATAACATAAGAATTCCATGGGCAGATTGTACAGCTTCATGCTAGCGGCTAACAGCTCCATGTCCTTACAGCAAATTTGCTGTTTAATAGTGATGTGACCAGGTTTACACCACCTATTATTCACAAAAACTGCTAGCCCTCCTCCCTTTCTCTTACTGCTTTCCATTGTTCTGTCCACACGCAGTAGTTGAAATCCATCCAGAGCCACAGTCATATCTAGTGTTAGCTTGGTTAGCCATGACTCCGTAAACAGCATGATGCTACCATCCCGGAATTCCCTCTGATGCTGTGTAAGAGCTTGTGCATCTTGTTGGGAAGAAATCTCACATTCCCCATGACTATGGACAGGAGAGTTGGTCTGTAACATCTTCTTTTGGTTCGACACAGAGCACCAGCTCGGTTCCCCCATCTTCTCCTTCTTAGCTCGCGGGAATATCTATATCTATAGCATACCAGTGGAAATTAGGCTACTATCGGTGAAAGAAGATATGATGAAGCAGAGAAAGGATGATATTGGAGGTGGGTTAAAACTTTCTACCATGATGTAGATAGAAATAAAAATGATATAGGGGTAGTCCTGCAAGAAAGAGTACAGTAAGTGTGTAGTGGATGTAAAAAGAGTTTCTGCTGAATGTGGGTGGTGATGAAATTGAAGCTGGAGGTTGAAGTAGTGAGGATAAATGTCTTCAAAACCTATGTTCCGCAAGTGAGATGGAGAAAAAACTATTCTGGAGTAATAGTTAGATGATCTGGTAAAGAGTGCACGTACAAAGGATAGTTTGGTGATTGGAGCAGACTTTAATGGGCATGTTGGTGAAGGGAACAGGGGTGATGTGGTGATGGGAAGGTATTGCCTCAAGGAAAGGAATGTGGAAAGGCAGATGGTAGTAGATTTAGTGAAGAAAGATGGAAATAGCAGTGGTGAATACTTATTTTAAGAAGAAGGAGGAGCATGGGGTGACGTATAAGAGTGGAGGAAGCTGCACACAAGTGTGACTGCAAGTGTGACTGGGTGACTGGATGGGAGGACCCAAATGAAGGATTCCACAGGATTAATGTAAAAACAGGCTTTAATGAGGCAAAAGCAAAAACAAAGTCTAATAAACAGTCCAGGGTCAAAACACAGGCAAACAGGGCGATGCAGGGAAGACAAAACCAAAACTGAAAAAACAGCCCAAAAAAACGAAAGACAACAAACAAAACAATATAGGCAGGGCAGAAACACAAACCAAAACGATTCCAGAGTTCAAAACCAGAGTGGCAAGAATCATCTCTGGGGCTAAGGAGCCTGTAAGATAATCTAGCCCTGAGCTAAAGTAATGGACAGGCACAAAAATCCTGGGGTATGAGGAAAGTCAAGTGCCAGCGGCGGATACAGCGGAAGCTGAGGCGAACTGCCATCAGGTAGAACGAATTGGAGACAGAAAAGGCCGGATTAAGAGTGGAGTGAGCCTCCAGGTGGCTGCCCCAAGCATTTTCTGGCCGATGTGATGAGGCGGAGCGGCGCCCTCTGGACTATGTTGTCAGCAAAACCCAGAGGCCAGACGAACACCCTGGAGAAACCCGGGGGTGGAGCAACGTAGTCTGCAAGGATTGGGCGTGGAGCATCACCCTCGACAGAACTCTGGATCGGAGCGTCACCCTCGGCGGGACTCTGGTTTGGAGCGGCGCCTTTGGCGGGACTCTGGAGCGAAGTGGGGGCATGCATGGCAGGGCAGACGAGCATAGAGGTGATCTTGGCACGTTGGAATAGCTGGGCGACGTCCCCAGTCAGGCAGGAAGGCTGAGGTTGGGCAGCCCCCCAGCAGAGTTCAGGGGCTGGAGGCACAGTCATCTCAGGAGGGTAATTTAGACCACCTGGTTTGCCATAGATTGTCCATGACGCTTCAAAATATCAACTGTCTCGGTTACATCTCAATACATCCGCTGGGTCCATCATTGGCTAGATTATTCTGTCAGAAACTCTCGGGACACGGTGCACAGCCAGATTATTTTGTTAGAGACTGCAGGTGTGACTAGTTGAGTGGTGACCCAAATGCAGGATCCCACAGGAGTAAGGTGAAAACAGGCTTTAACCCCTTTGGAGTCTGAAATGCCGCCGGCGCCCAAACGTGTTTTTTTTTTCAGATGCCAGCAAAAAGAGCTTAAACTGCTCTGTCATATTTGATCAAACATGTCAAAGTAATACATCATTTAAATCTGTAAAGGGTCTACTTTCATTTGCTCACTATATAAACAAAACGTTGTATTTTTTTTTTATGAATAAAATAGTCAGGGTGCACCATCTGTCGCCTTTGTCTGCGTGATCTTCGTTTAGAAACACGTCATTTAAAAGCGCTGAAACTCCACCAATATCTGACACACAGAAATAAAGTGACAGCTTAAAGTGTGTAGTTTTAGAATAAGTCGGTGAAATAAAAAAACATGTTTCCAATGAATATAAATCATGTGAAACCAAGTAGAGGCACAGATTTTCCACCGCAGCTCATTATCTGATAAATCGGACACGCCCCCCCGCTATTCACAGGTAAAACAGTTCACACGTTGAGTCACACGCCCCCCGGACAGTGGCATAAAACAATGCCAGAGAATTTACCTTTTCATCCGAAGATTGCGATTCCGACGAGGAGTGTTTGCATTTTGAAGAGCGAGGACTTTCCAGCAAGTTGCTACGATAAGTAAGTTATTTAGTCTTACATTCTGATTATATAAAACTAATATTGTTTGTAGACATCTCTGCCTAGCTTTTGTCAGCATTGCCTTTTCATGTTACAACAACAATCCGCCAATATCTGCTCATTTGTAACATGAACTGTTTGTAATTGTATGCCCCAAATATTGTTGACGTTATATAAAGTTATATTTTAGCCTCAGTTCAGTTTTGGTTAGTGTCACTTATCATCCTGAAAGGCTGTTATGTAGTGTTAGCTAGCAGAGATGTTCCGGAATGCTGAGGTGCAAATGCTATATGTACAATGCATGCTAACAAATATATATTGTTCAAGTGTATTCATCCTAAAATATATTGTTTATTTTTTATATTGTTGTTATTTTTAGGAATGTGGCTGCATCACCCTTGCCTTCACTGGAAACTCACACCAGGCCACGCAGGCGTCGCTCCATTTTGAGTTCGACTGAGAATCATCCTGAGTAAGTACATATTTTATTAAATATTTTCTTAAATTATATTTAGTTTGAATCATTATTGCATTGTATGACATATGCAAACAACTTTATTAATGACACAATTAGTGATGTTCATGTGTCTGTGTGTGTGTGTTTCATAAACAGATGTGCTCAAGCACCTGCACAAAGAAATTTCCATGCACTGCAAGGATCATCTCAGGAACTAAGGAGCTGTAAAATAATCTAGCCCCGAGCTAAAGTCTCGGGTGTCCTTAATTAACGGGAGGCACAGGAAAAACAGCAAGATGGCCACCAACCTGGAAGTGCGCGCCGCAGAACTGGAAGTGCGTGCTGTGTGCATGGAGGATCCTGACAAGAATAAGATTGTGGAAACTGAAGGGGAACATTGTTGTGGTCAGACAGACCCATACGGAAATTTTTATATATAGTAATATATGCAAGAACTTGCATTGCATACATGTTCATGTTTGGATTTCACAGTTAGACAAATATGTCAGATACCTTTACATATATTCCACATATTTCAATATATTACAAAAATGGCCTTTTTTATATATGTAAAATATATTTTCCCAAATACACATGTGTATAGAATAAATATGTTTATCCTTGTATTTATAATTCACACACACACACAAACATTGTGCTTATGTAATACATTATATTTACTTTTTTCCAATAACATTTCCTTACTTCGATTAAATAAATGGTCAAAAAAAACGTTTCATTTCCAACATTTATTGTTGATTTAGAAATGTTTTGGGAGCTAAAATAAAAAAAAAAAGCAAAAAGCAGGATATAATATATTACTGAAAACATTCTTTGTTCGAATGGTTATGAAGCATGTGTCAAACACAAAGAATTTGACTTAAATAACCTCGGCAGGTGACATCATGTGAATGTGCACACCTGCAAGACTATAAATAGACGTGACATGGACACACCTTTAGTTTAAACCTTTGTCTAAAGAGATGTCCGGTACGCAATGCAGGATTGTTCCTGCTTTTTCAGAGATAAAATAACTTTTTTAACTTTCCATTTTTTTTCTTTTTTTTTTTTGTAAACAAAGCCCAGAGCTGCATCTATATCCTGGTCTGCCACTATGCACATGTGCTGTTTGACCACTAAGAGTTTGTAAAGAGTAATAAAACTAAGACTCACCCACTGGGAAATAAAATCCTCCCATATACCATTAGAATCCTGCACTCATTGGGTACATTTTTCATTAATCATCTTGTTTCCATAATGCTACTGGCTGTAAATAAAAGGTTTGAAATGATAGGTAGTGATAATAAACGTCACCTGGACACCTGCCTATGGATTGTAGACTCAAGCCCGAGATTCCGCCTATTTTACATCCTATTTTCAGTGGAGCCGTATCTTTTCAAATAAACCAGGATTTGCAGCAGTAGATGAGTTTGTAATTCATTATTACAATAAATGTGTAAGTAGTGCATTTTTTATGCATGTTGTTTGTGTGCTGCTTACACACATTCAGTAAATACATTCGTTACACGGTTTCCATTGAAAAACAGTGATCTGAAATCGCTGCTATGGATGAAGTGGAGTAGCTCCAGGGAGCAGAATGTCCAGCATGTATCCAGACCCAGGGGAGCTAAAGAAGTTGGAGAGAAGCACAGGGGGCATTCTGCTGTCTCCTGTGAAAAGTGTATGCGACCTCCTCTGGTCCGCCTCTGCCACATAAGGAGTTCAAGTTTTTTGTGTCACATACATACAGAGTACAACATGCAGTGAATTGCTTTATAAGACTGTCCAACATTTAAGCATGAAAACAGGAATTGAATATAAGGATAAAAAAAATAAAGTAGATAAAAAAGTATAAGGTATAGAAAATATATGTATATACATGAATTCTAGACAGGGGTGGATGCGTATGGCAGATATTGACAGGGTACAAATTAATGAGATTTGGTATGATTGCCGTCTCGAAACAAGCATAAAAGATGAGCGTGGGAAATGAGCGTCCTCAATCCCCATTCTGGAAGATGGTGTTTTATAGTCTGTGATGTTACTTAGTCCCTGCCACAGGCTCCTAGAGCCACTATGTTGAAACTGTGACTCTAGATTTCTCCCGTAGCGCAACTTGGCTTCCTTCACCGCTTTGAGCACACTGTAAGACGCATCCTTGTACTCGCCCATGTCCTCGGTGGTGAGCCCTGTGTTGTAGACAGCGGAGTGGGATCTCAGAGCATCGCATATAGTTTTATACACCCAAAGCTTCTGGTTGGGAACCGTTCTGGTGGTGGTTTTCTGTACCATATCCTCTGCTAGTTTCCTGATGAATCCCACAACCACTTCCGTAAACATGTTGATGTCATCAGAGCTGTGCCTGAACATGTCCCAGTCTGCGTCATCTAAAGCGTCCTGCCACCGATTGGTCAGTCCAGGGTGCGACCTCCCTCTGAACTGGAGCTTCCTGTTTCAGCCTTTGTTTGTATACAGGCATGAGGAAGATGGCGGCAGGGTCTGATTTCCCAAATGGTGGACGTGCTGGTGCCTTGTAGCTGTTCTTGAATGGTGTGTAGCAGTGGTCCAGCGTCCTTTCGCCCCTGGTGGGGCAGGTAATGTGCTGCTGGAAGTTCAGCAGTGCACGCTTGAGTGTGGCTCAAAAAATGATTTGGTTGAAGTCACGTTCGGGAAAGTTTGGCCCTTGCTGTTTTTAAGTAAATCTTGTTAGGAGTGGTGGGCCGTCAGGGCCAGCAAAGCCTTCTCTGCTGAAAAAAAAAACACTACCAGAACCACTGACCTACATTTACAGTCTAAATTATAATATTTGTTCCATAAAAAATTTTTTTTTATTCCCAACAATTTATTTTCTTCATTTACATTTACATTAACATTTGCAGAATTTAGCAGACTCCTTTGTCCAGAGCGACGTAAAAAAGTGCTTTGAGTCCCTAAAATCGTGCAGCTTTGTTTTGGATCATTTGCAGTGAACGAATAGTGTTCAGAGGATGACCTGCTTGCAGAGGGATGCAGTAGTCCAGTCTCGAAATGACGAAGAGACTGAACAAGCACCTGGGCAGCCTGTGTGGACATAAATGGTCGAATCTTTTGGATTTTGTAGAGAAGAAATCGAGGCACATTTGCAAAATGTGAGGAGAAGGACAGTTGATTGTCCATAGTTAACCCAAGGTTGCGAGCAGTGGCTGAAGGGGAGAGCAGAGTCATGAAGAGTTATTCTGAAATCTTGACCTGGAGATGAATCACCTGGGATGACCAGCAGTTGTGTTTTGCTGAGCTTGAGTTTTAATTGATGAGTACTTATCCATGAAGATATGTTTGTCAAGCATGCTGAGATCTGAGGGGAAACTGTGGTATCTGAGGGAGGGAAAGAAAAGATGAGTTTAGTGTCATTTGCATAGCAGTGGTAAGAAAACCCATGTATGACTTCACCAATGGAGTGATAAAAGTGGGCTACATACACAATTTAAATATCTTTAAAAAGAAGACACTTAAAATTTTACTGGCCATTATTCAAAGTTGATATTGATTAAAAAGATTGTAAGTTATAAAAAGTAAAACAATAAAGTACCGTGAAAATAATTTTCCTGAATTAAAATCTTTTTTCTCATATATAAATACATGAAATCAGTAATGTAGCATTCCAGAAAAGTGATGGGTTAAAATCCCTGTCTCATGAGTTTATATTTGAGATTCCTACAAACATTTATTTGAGATAATGTCTGGTTCGCCCCTCCCTGTCCCACCCTGCCCAAATTTTAGGACTTAAAGCTGAAATGCCCTACCTAATTTTAAATGTTAACAATTCCTGATAAAAATGTGCTACATACACTATTTAGATTTCTTTGGAAAGAAGACACTTTGAGCTTTACTGTCAATCATCAAAGTTGATATTCCTCAAAAAGATATTGAGTTATAGATGATAAAGTGCCATGGATATATATTTCCTGCATTGAACATTATTTTTATTTCATATATAAATACATGAAATTAGTCCTGGAGCAATCAAAACAAATACTGTGTTTAAAAGCCACATGTGTCATCAGTTTATATTAAAAATCTTATGAAGGATCCTACCTGCTTTACGGATCCTACCCGTGTTATGGATCCTACCCACTTTATGATTATACCCGCATTACTGATCCTACCCGCTTTACGGATTACACCCGCGTTCCGGATCCTACCCACTTTATGGATTATACCCACATTACGGACTATACCCGCATTACGGTTCGTAACTCTCCCGGACTTATTTCCTGAACATCAATAAAGTCTATGATTGAGTTACTCCCTTTTCCTTCGCATGGTCACTGTCCTGACAGAAGATCCAACCTCAAACGCAAAAGAAAGAATCACACTACCGCAATGGATCAGCAGCCCAGTTCCGCTTTGGATCCCACCCGGAAGCTCACTGCTGATCATCGGGAGTCATGCTCACTGGTGGCGCCACGCACCTCAGAGAGCCCGATGGCATTCTCGGCTCGCTTCTCCAGCGAAGTGACCGAGTGGAGAGGATTCCTACAACACATGCATCGATACACAGTCATCCCAATTCCACACTAAACAAGCCAAGTTTGCGTTCTGCATTTCTTTCCTGTCTGGGGAGGCTCTTTATAGGCCAGTAAATTTATGGTGCACGAACGGGGCAATTTTGGCTTGTTTGGCAGTTTCATCAGGCAATTCCCGGGGATGTTCGGGATGATAGCGGCGGTCCTTCACTTCAGCCCCCATGCTTCTGGGAAGGCCCCGGGCCGTATGGCCGACGGCAGGAGGCGCAAACCCAAGCTCCGGTCTCCAAGCCCCACGGAGTACACTGCCCAGCCTCCCAGTTCCACTGGGGACATCACCCAACCGTCTCTCCTCGCTGGGGGTGCTGCTCAGTTCGTGAGTCCCGCTGGGGGTGTTGCTTCACTGGAGACATTTTCTGGGAGCAACAAAGGCGTCTCACCGCCAACAGGCCGCGAAACGGACGTTGTACTGCCAACTGGCCGCGGAAGGGACGTTGTACCGCCGCCTGATCACGAAAGGGACGTCTGGTTCCTCTCAAGGTTTCTTCCTCATAACATCTAAGGAAGTTTTTCCTTGCCACAGTTGCCATGGCTTGCTCATCAGGGATAAATACACATTGTTCACATTAACTGTTAAATTCTTTAAAGCTGCTTTGAGACAATGTCTGTTGTAAAAAGTGCTATAAGACTTGACTTGTCAAGTCTTCACTTCACTTCACTTCACAGATCGTGCAGATGCACTCAAACCTGCCTGCTGCCATTCCTAAGAAAGCTCTGCACTAGTGGTGCTCTGATCCTACAGCTAAATCAACTTTAGGAGATGATCCTGGTACTTGCTAGACTTCTTTTTGGGCACCCTGAAGACTTCTTCACAAAATGAAACCACTCCCCTTAAAGTTCTTGATGATAAATGTTGATTTAGGAGCAATCTTACTAGCAGCAATATCTTTGCCTGTGAAATCTCTTTTTGTGCAAAGCAATGATGACTGCAAATGTTTCCTTGCAGGCAACCAAAGTTAACAGAGGAAGGACAATGATTTTAAAGCTTCTAGTCAGTTATTCTAACTCAACATGACAGAATGATCTCCAGCAATCAAAAATTTTATATAACTTCCTTTAGGTGTACTGTTTATTTATGTTCATAGTATTCATTTGTCATTATTTTTTTTAATATATATTATATATCAAAGCCTTACCAACCTGTACACATGCAACTGTTTTACACTGCTACCAATTCATTTTTGGTTTGATGCCAACTGTATTTCTTTGACTGTAATACGTGTAATGACAATTTATACACCTGAGCAGCTGAGGGTTAAGATATTTGCTCAACTTCCCAGTGGTAGCAGCTTGATAGTACTGGCATTTGATTGTTGATAGTACACCCTCTAATCCAATTCCAACGCTTTAACATATTTACTGTTTCGTCCCTCAACATAGATTTCTGCAACTCAATTCTGGCGGGTCTTCCTCTGAAGGACCTTTGACCTCTGCAAGTGGTCCAGAATGCTACAATACCTGTACAATACAATGGCATGCCTATAACCTTCTTTTTCCCATGCGAACCATTGACCGGCATCCCTTTACCTTTACAGTCAAATGACAAAAGAGCATGTTTATTTATTCTCTAAACATACCAAAGCTTCAGCTCGAGTGTAAAAAAAATGTACAATACTGAACATGTACTTTGATTTAATTTCGAAGACTACATAAAATAGTCTGGCCTGCTGAGAGGACTAAAGCTGTTTTACTGCCTTTTCTTCAGGAAATTTACTCCCCCAAAATGGGAAAACAGACAAGGTTAATCATTTCCGATCCCCCTGTCCACAACCTCGATGACCTGCTTTCCTCTGTCAAGTGATATAATGCACTTAGCACTAGAAAGTAGAAGGCTAGATATGGAAACAATTGAAGAAAACAAAATTACACAGAAAATGCAAGATGGAAAACATGAGCATAGGTAGTAAAAAAAGTGTGTTAAAATTACTGGTAAAAGGTCATATGTATCTATCATTTGTTGAATGGAATTTACAATTAAGTATTAAGAAGACCCTCATGACTCAATGTTTTTTTATTTCTCTATATCTTAAAACCCTATAATAATTAATAATACTTTGACAATTAATTTTTACACAAAATGGAACCACATGAGTGTACTGGAAGAATGTGTAAAGCCTAGTATTATTTTCTTCAAAGGATGAATGCTGGGTTGTTAATTGTGACAAAAAAATAAAAAAAACACTTTGTTACACTACAAACTATCATACAATAACCATTACATTCATTACCAAATGGTTTCAATCACAAAATGTTTATAAATATCATTAAATCATTATCATCAAAGCAAAGAAGATTCTAAAAACTAGATGTGAATAAGCTGTGTTGAGAATGCACTTTGCAGTTTGAGTGCTCAACATATGCACACAAGTACAAAGAAAACAAGCATTTCTGAACTTTTTGTAAATTGGGTGGAAATGTTGGTTTATTTGCCTTTTGCAAACAATTACACAAAAATTACTGAAAGATTGATTGAGGCTCCATTTTGCATATCAGAACATATGAGTACTCCTTTGAAACAAAGGATGGAAAATCATAACAGGTTGTACATGTTTCCAAAACACCATACCCGATGAAGTAGGGATGTGGTAACCTCATAATATGTGGCTGCTTCTCTGCAAACATTATTAGGCATTACACCTCAATAAAAATAACATGAATGGAATGATGCACCAGAACATATTTAGAGGATAATTTATTCTTGCCCCTGAAACAGAATCTGAGAAAAATAGTACAATAGCCCAAAAACTAGAGTTAAGTCTATTTTCTACAAAAGACCTCAAATCAGCATTTGCCAAACATTGCTAACAAAAAGTTAACTTTTCGGGGGAGAATTAAATCAATATACTGAGGACCACTTTAGCACTAATACAGGAAATAAAAACAGAATTTAAAATGCATATATTTTCTTTTTCCCATGACCATAAATACTGTCAAACAAATGTTCATTTGTGGTCATATTGTTTTTTATGCTTTTAAATACAAACAGTACACTCTTTCCATATGTTTTCAAAGTCAAAAGGTTTAATGTATATAAATATGGATAGTATGTAGTGGAAGTTCATTAAATACCAAAATTATCCTAAATCCTGTTTGATTGTTTATTTGAGTGTTTGTTGGATTGCCTCCAAAAAAGTAATCAAAGTGTTCCATTATGAAAGGAGATAATGTTTATTCATGTTTGGAATCACACATTACTACCACAAGGAAGACTGTTCAGTCCAAGCTGTAGTCTGGTTAAAAGGAACACAAAACATCAGTAATACATTATAATCACTGCCACAAATAAATGTTCATGATCTTTTAAATCCATTTCAGAATTCACATACAATACAAAAAAGAAAATGTAAGTCAGAGGGTCCTGTAATACAGGACCTGAATTGTACAGTTTTAACTGGACCATGTATGCATTACATTAATTATTTAATTATTTTATTTAAAGTAAATTAGTCACTGGATGAATAACATTCGAAGTGGTTTTATAACTTACAGCAGTTCAACTATTTATTTTCATTTCCATATTCCTCTACTATACCCTCCCCTAAAATTCTCTCACTCTCTATGGTATTATTTTGTTTTATTGTCTTAATATTTTTTTATGTCGCAAGAAAGCAAAGTTTTTTCTTAAAAGATTAAAATGTACATTAAATTACATGAAAGGGGTGAATTAAAAGATGCACCCACATACCATTATATAAAAATTACAATGGAACAGATCAAATAATGTTGATTTTGTTGAGAGGTAGTCAGTGAGAGAACTCTAAGCTTAAGAAATGTAGTAATGTTGGTATTCTGTCAATTCCATCAATATGAGGTAATGAAGCCATGTATTGATTTGTGAAATGTATAAACACTTTTAAGTTATATTATACACAGGAATGTTTTTCATTATGTCTCCAAACAGAGGCATATCAAAATAGAGTTCTTATACATACTGGCTGAATTGTAAGACTTTATTTTGTGTCATACAAAAATTTATATCCCATAGAATGTGAAACTAATATAATGAAAAAAAATCTATAACTTGCATTATTTTCTGAATAAATTAATCATCTACTTTACTGGAATTTATTAGATTAACTGCCTTTATGTTCTAAATGTCTAAACATAAAGGAGAAATGAAGTATATCTACACACATTCACAGAAAATAATAAAAAATATGTTTGTAATTAACAAAACATCTGAGAATGTATTAGCAATTATTAGTAAAATAATGTACAGACATAGTCTGTTGAGAGCAGAATATTCAATCCCTAAAAGATGTAAAAGATTTAAAGATTTGTTCTGCTGAATGAATTTGTGAAGATGGTAGTTGTGATGTCTGATGAATTAGTCTCTGATTGGTCAGTATGTCCATGTAGAGATCAGTTCGAGGTATCAGAGTGCACACTACCAGGACCTTCTGTAGGGGAGATCACAGAAGATGGGGTCATAGCATCTTGCCATACCCCATTAGCCTGCAACAGAAAACAAATTAAGAAAATCCATTAGAAATATTTTTAAAAAAAGTTGATAACACGAAATTGTAAATATTAGAAGCAAAATATAAGGTCACAAAAATTAATAAAAAAGTGTTTAAAAAAAATGTAATTCGGTATCTGGCTTGAAGAGTGTATGCTTATAGTAGGCTAAGTGTAACGTCTAAGGTACAATAAGTCAAATTTATGTTGAAGGTCTTGCCTTCCACCCAGCTTAACTGAATAATTTTGACTGAGATAAAGGGCTCCCTTAAAAAATTTGGCCTTAGTTGGAGAGTACCTTTTCTTCTCCTTTCCTCTATTATACCTAGTCTCTATGAACAATATAGAAGCATTTAAATAATTTCTGTTCAACCCTGTTGACATGGAGTATTATTTGGTAATTTTACATCTGTCTAGTTAGAGTAGATACATAATTTCTACTAAGGAAACTAAGGAAATATAAAATGTAAAGGAAAGAAATAGGGTAAGTTTGAATTTGATGGGTGCAGTTAGTGCATGTTACTTAAAAAAGCTGGAGGAATATTTAGCAACTAATTAGGTTAATTGGCAACAAATTAGTAACATGGTTGGGAATAAAAAAAAAAGTGTATTTTAAAGAGAAAGAGTCTATCAAAAATCATTTGGAATTTGGACATTTTACACAATTTGTGGAAACAATGGATGTCCAGACCAAAGAGGACACTTGATATCAGTGCATAGTTTAGCAGGCTAAATTCTGTATGACACAAATTGGGCAACAATCCTCAAAACTACAGACCGTTCTTAGATGTATTAGATGTTCTTAGATGCTATTGTAATGCGAGAAGCTGAGGCGGAAGCCGAAGTGAAACAAAGCAATGTTTAATGTCAGAATAGAGGCGATGCCAACACAGAACACATGCAAAAGGTTATATCCAGTGGTGCGCTAACTGGAGCGCGGCCCACAGAGTCTCGAACCGCAATGCAAGGCGGTTCGTGATGATAAATCCCCAAGGTGCGCGAAGGGAAGCGCAGAGCAGAGCGCAACGGGGAAGCGTCAGTGAAAACCACAGTAGGGAAACAAAACACATGTACGAGCAATAACGGACGGTGAGTGTGTGAAGGTGAGGGGTTTAAATAGGCAGGTAATCAGTGGTTGAATGAGCTGCAGGTGATCCAAATCAGTAGTTGAGCGAAGAGCGCCCGCACAGGAGACGGAGCAGGGAACTCCCTGACAGCTATACTGTGGTATAAAGATTGGAACGTGGAGAAATGGAAAAATGTCATGATTTCTGTGTCTAGGCAATAAAATGTAGTCACAATGACTATGTGAATGCTCTGAATGATCAGATTATGCCAGTTTAATCATTAATAAATTTTTCTTTCCTGACAAAGCATACATATTCATTGCCAAAATTTCAAGAGCATGAATTGTTTACCAGAGTGTGCTGACATTTGCCCTAATGAAAAAAATTAATTCGAAGTAACTGCATTTTACAAAATGAACGAGCTGTGAAGTCTACAGTATGTGACTAAAATCAGTGAAAAATGTATATTTCAAATCAAATCAAAATCAAATCAAATTTTATTTGTCACATACACATACATACAGGGTACAACATGCAGTGAAATGCTTTTTACGACGGTCCGGCATGAGGGAATAGAATGGGGAGAAAAAGATGTATATACAAAATATGCTTATGGCAGTAAGCAGTAAAACGGTAAACAACAGTAAACAATAGTAAACAATTAAAGGTGGTTTTTGATTGTCCATAAAGTGTCCATAAAGCGGTATGGTGTGGTGTAAAGTGTCCATAAAGTGTCCGAGTGTGGAATGGTGTGGTGTAAAGTGACCGTGTGTGGTATGGTGTGGTATAAAAATATAAAGTGCACTGTGCTGTGCGAGTCCAGAGTTTAAAGTGTCTATTTACATTTATATGTATAGGGGTATATAAAGAAAATTTTAATAGGAAAAATGTTATAAAAAAAATAGGTAGACACTACATTTTCACAGACTTTCATGGTTTGATTATGTTTGATTTTTTAGGCATAACAATCAACTAATTGTCTTTATAGATGCTAAACAGTAAAATAAACAATTTTGTCTCTAACTGTCAGACATGGCATTTTCCAATAAATAAATAAATAAATAAATAAAATGTAAAAATCTTGGGGCAGCATGAATGTATACATTTTTCCATACAATCGCAATTCCATTTTTAGGCTAAGAGAAAATATTTTGCATGTTCAAAATTTATCGATTCGCAATGACACTGACCTGCATTTTATATTTTCATGTAGAAACACCCAGGCTAAATATTTATTTACAAAACAGATAACTTTGCTCATGTAAATCCTTTGTAGACTCTGTTAGTAAATTGTTTTTACACGTGCAAACATTTAGTACATTAGTGTGATAAATGTTTTAAAGTATTTGAGAGATGTCTTTCTACTGAAATTTACACTGACACTTCCTGGTCCATCTGTAGAATTATTTAATTTATAAATGGGATCACATATGCAAAATGACAATTGTTAAACAACAAATGCAGTGTCTGTAGGTGAAACCAATGGCTCAAATCAAGAGAGGATATTCAGAGCTAATAATTGTTTAAACCAGTCACATAATCACATTGACCCAGTGTTTCTGATTATTTGGAAAATGTGGCATATCTAGTTGATAACACATCGAGATTTGAATATCAGAAAATAAAATCTGACATAAAAGCTGACACTGATACAATAGTAATATTTTTGTTCTCAAATACAAATGTTCTCAGTGCAAAGAGATTCCAGTACTTTTGGAAGGGACTGACTATGACAATCAATTAAGCATGTGATGTCACTAATATGTACAACAATCACAATATTATAATAAATTATAATCAATAATTACACCAAGCAAAAATCAGCCATAACATTAAAATCACTTGCTTATTATTGTGTAGGTGCCCCTTCTGCTACTAAAACAGCTCTGACCTAACCTGACATCAACACCACATAAGGATATGCTGTGGCTTTAAATGTTAGCAGCATATCTTAAATTGTTTGTCAACAGATGCTTGATTGATTATGGTCTGTGGTATTTGGAGTTAACATCTGTTTGTCCTGTTACTCAAACCATTTCTGAACAACTTTTGCAGAGTGGCGGGGAACATTATCCTGCCTAAAGAGCCACTACCCTTAGGGAATACTTTTGCCATGTATAACTTTACTTTAGAGGTTTACAGTGCTTTAAACTGAAGTTTGTTTATGACAAGATGCGCAAAACTGTGTACTCTATTAAAATTATGTTAGACAGTATTCAAATTTCCAGAAATCTGTGATGCAGAAGCTCTATTGTGGGATAATATCAGTTGGGCTAACCTATATTTAGCCCAACTGATTAATCACCACATTATCTGTGTAAAGCTGCTTTGAGACAATGTTCATTGTTAAAAGCGCTATACAAATAAAAATTAATTGAATTGAATATTTGAACCACGTGCATCAACGAGCCACCCTTTTTAGGTTCTAAACACTCCACACCAGGAATACACCTCAAGACCTGTTGTCCTGCCTATGTAATTAATTTTATTTATGTTGCCTATCAATGGTTTCAGTGTATTGCTGATTTTGTGATGTGTCAGAATTCACTTACATCCAAGCCACGTGGACTGTACATGGAGTTACCCCCCAGATCATCATTGTATCCTGCTGTCTGACTGATAACATGGCGCAGGGTATCCACCTGCAGAGAACACAACAGGAAGTCAAGCTTATCAAGTTTCTGCATTAGAAAAACATCAGAAAAAAAACATTTATGCCTGTGCTAATATATATAAAACACTCAGATCTACACAGTGGAGGAATACATTTATTGTATTAATTGATTTAAAGATAGAAGCAAAGCAAAGGACTAATAAAATATCAAATTTACTTTTCCAATCAATTAGAATGCAGGCAGTTGTTTATATAAATGCAAGCTTGTCTGGGATTATGTCAAAAATAATGCACTTGCATAATTGTCTGCCATCTCAATTCTACAAGCAGCTAGGATAACAATTAAAAAATTATGAGCCATAAAAAAAAACTGTTCTAAACCTTATCACTGCTACCACAAAATAATAAGGCTTGTGTTTTTCTATGGTCTGCCATATTGACATGATATTGATGCGTATCAATTGATGGAGTCATTTAACAGAACTGAGCTGAGCAAACTATGTCTTTGTTTAACATTTATATAAGGCAACTGATCATTTGCATTTTTTTTTCATAATGAAAAGATATATATATCTGTAAATTGACAATCACATTAATTACACAAATTTGTATTTTGATATTAATAATAATACATGATGCAGCATGTTAAAAGAGCAATGATAACATGCAAAAAATAAATTTGATGTTTAGCATTAATCTGTAACCATAGAAAAACTGTGTTCCTTCCTATCAGGAAATAGTTTTCTGGTGACAATGAGAGGTATAACAGAGTAAACCAAAAATAGACAAGCACAACTAAACAGACACAGGAAAGTAAAGTAACATACACTCAATACCAACCCAAGAGCAAAAGTCAGAGCCAAATGCATTTGCAACATCAACTGTAAAATGGGATGTGTATCACTTCGATGACGATGTGCTTATATTGGCTGCTGAAAGTCAAGATTTATAAAAAATAATGAAAGGGCAATTATGAATTGTTCAAATTGTCTGATCATGGCCACGTCATGTATCGGTTGTCAACAATTACTTATGTTTTGCTATAAATGGCCTGGAGATAGAGCATATAATTCATTGAGATTCGTGAATGTAATTATCTGTAAATTGGTTTTTGAGGCTGCACTGAGAATGACTAACTAATTAATAGATTTTATTTTTGTTCTGGCATACAGCCCCAGTCCCTGTACGTAGAGCCTACCTGTGACTGCACATTGGCTCCGACTTGTGCCCCTTGGTAAGAATCACCATTCGGATTCTGCATGCTCATGAACATGTTCCCCGAGTTTGGGAGGTTAAAAGAACCTGACGAACCTAAAAAGGAAAGATGTAAGTGTCTAAATAACTTTAAAAAGTAAAGAAAACAAGGGGACTTGCACACTCACAAAAAGTTACATTATATTCATGCCATTTGGCACATACACATACTATAGCTACAACCACAAACAACACAGGAAGCAAAGACATTTAAGCAATTGTGGGGCAAAATTTTTTTAAAATATTTAATTCTTTTGACATTGGAAATAAATGGAATTGACCAACAGTATATTTTCAACTTTAAAAATTAACAAAAAAAAAACAAAAAACAAATAAAAAACACAAATACATACACAAAGTGTATGTATGAGAATAGCAGCCTGCCATTTGCAGTTTAATAACAACTGCTATTCTAATGGACTATTGAGTAAGGGATCCTCTACTATTGACAGTAAAAACAGATAGAAACTAAAGAAAAGTTCAGTACCAGTAAACATGCTGGTTAAAAGAGTGTTTTTGTTGTCTGCAGAATCCAGGTTAAATTCTTCATCTTTCATCTGGAATCCTGGATGCAAGAAAAAGGGGATCCCTTTAAATCGCTTTCTACTAGTCAATGCTGGCCATATTCTAGAGGTAACAACAACAGGAGTATAGTAAGAGAGGAAAGTATAAGTAGCATAGAACTTTTTTTTTTTCTTTTCTTCACCGGTCTCCTTAACTGTACTTGATTTGTGAGGCAAGCATGTTGTAGAAGGCACTACAGTGAAGTTTAATTTTAATGTGATATGACAATCCTCTAGTCTAAGAGAACTTGAGGTCACATCATTAAGATAATAAGAAGATGGAGAATTAGGGGGTGATGGTCCAGATTTGGTGATGCTTACCAGAATTGGGTGTCGTGGGGGAGTTTGTCTGACTGTTCTGCACAGCAGCAGCCACAGCATGTGCTGCGTTCACAGCAGTCTTGGCAGCATACAGATTGGCCTCCTCCTGGAACTTGCCAATGTTCTTCTTGTAACGAATCCTCTTGTTACCAAACCAGTTAGATACCTAGGGAGAAAAAAATAAAAAAAGAGGGTTGGGAAAGGAGAGGGAAGGGTGTCAAGGTGTCAAGGTGGTCGAGGCACTGTACACTACACAGTGTGATCGCTTCAAGCTGTTTCGTTCGGGTCCATCAAGTTGATGGTCCCAAGCCTCCTGCTGTAATTTCCGTTTGGCTCGCAGACTAATTAAGCGATTATCAGACAGAGCTTGTGCACTATTATGCATGAGAGCATGACATGGTCTCTGTTTGTCTCTAGACAAAACCAACACACTAGAGACTGCTTGTCTTTTGATGATGCTGAGCTCAGTGTTGCTCTGTACCTGAAGTTGGCAGAATTGTTTTAAAGATCAGTAGAATGGTTGGTAAGCAATAGGACAAAATTTTTACTTGTTATGGAATTAATGAAGAACTACTTTATCATCGAGAAACTGGCAGGTTTATGTCTGAAATGAAATCCAGTAGTGTAATAAAACAATTTAAATTACATTTGATCAGTTTTAATCATGCAATTTTTTTATTAAAATAATATACATTTTAGATTTATAGTACATGTTGCAGTTTAACAAACAATTTTGTATAGAAAATATTAGTATCCTCCTACAACAAAAATGGAGCACACTGAAAACAATAGGATCTAGGTCACATAGAAACCAGAAGTGTCAGTGCTTACACTGCAATAACTGTGGAATGATAAACAGATTATGGGTTGTTTCTTAATAGCCCTATACATTATCGAGGTTTGGCACAGTGGCTATTATTCCTCTTATTCTGCTGCACTGACTGGGACAGGCCAAAGGCATAAGCCCCTTTAATGAATCTTTATTTAATTTCATCCTTTGAATTTCATGTTTAATATTTAAGAGCTGTAGCCATGCTATGCCAAAGCTAGTGAAGTTGCAATGGCAATCCTACCTCAGAATGTCACTGCAATTCAAAATCTTTAATATCTGGCCAATTAAAATTAACAACCAGCCGGCCAAAAAAAAAACACACCAGCAATGGTAGGCATTTTCTTTGACATCAATTATTTAATGGGTTTTTCCTAGAGCTTAAGCTAACAAGCAAGGTTTAATCAGATATAATGACTGCAAAAGCTATCATCCTTTTTTATTAATCTGCTTAAAGCTTCTAAGGGCCAGGGTAAAATTCACATTTATGCATTAAACCATAGACAAGGCTTCTCTAATTTTTCAGCCAAAGGGATTAATATGGCTCAAATTTTGGTTGAAATATATTTTCAAAATTTGAATAAAGAAAGAAATATCTGAGAGTAAATAAAAATACTTGAATTGTCTTAATTGTGTAAATGATCAGACTATAAGACATAAAATCCTACCGATTTCTGTAGCTAATCTTGGTCAGTTTAGCTGTGTTATTTTTTTGTTTTTGTTGTTTATTGTAAAGGTATTTTGCATCTGCCAGTGCGGCACTGAACGTGCTGTATGCATTCAATACAAAAACAAGGTATAAAAAGAGCTCAAAAAAAAAAAGTGTGTGTGAGAGAGAGAGAGAGAGAGAGAGATTTTCAATCAACTGATCAGCAGGGCATTCAACACTGCCCGCTAGGCTGAATGACCTCTGCTTTCCACCTAACTGGCATTAAAAGTTTGTATAGCTGATGTATTTGCTGTATGTAACAGAAATCTTGTTTGGGTTCCTATTGGAGAAGGGAGCTCTCCATTCTCAAGCTTAGATCCATAGAATTATAAAATTACTACAAGGGAACAGGATCGGTTTATATACATGCAGTTTTTCATATAGAAC